>NC_057863.1:646668659-646831159 GCF_019393635.1 Dromiciops gliroides
CAGAAATGCCCTTTTCATGCCAGATTCCCAGCCAATTTTAGTATCAAACTGTCACCTCAATAAACTTTCAGTACAAAATTTAAATAAGAATTTTTCTGGAAAATTTTTTTCAATCTTTCAAAAGATATAGTCTTATCTTTATCTTGCTAATTCTGATGAAGTTGGAAATGCAGAGATAAAGTCAAATAAAAGAGAAGGAAACCTTTTCCCCATTTGCAGAAATTTATGACATTGTAAACTAAAGACCAAATTTGTGACTGAAAAATAATTTCTTTATTGTGAGTCTCTATACTGTGGTTTCAATATTTTTGTGGAGTTTTGGGTAAGTACTAAACTATCCTACTGAATTTTTTGGGTGCTGCTCTTTATAATTTTTTAAGGAAAAATTAAAATAAAAAAATTGAAAACATTACATATAAACTGCACTTAGACTCATCTTCACCCCCTCCCTTTCTAAAGAAAGATATTGTTTTAAGATAGGAGACCTCTAAGAAAGTTTTTTTTTTAAAGAAAGTTTTAAAGCACAGAAAAATGGAGATGCCAACAGTTTTGAAGTCTGCTGTTTCTAAATTTATCTGGCATTTAAGAACCACTGTTGGTGCAATGATTAACTCTTCAAACATCAGAGGCCACAAAAACATATTGCGAAGACCTTTTCTATACCCACGAATGCAAGGTTGATTTAATATGCAGGATACTATAAGCTTAATTAATCATATTAATAAGGAAAACAAAATCATATGATGATATCAATAGAGAGAAATCTTTTTAAAATACCCATTTCTATTACAAACACTAAGTTTGGGTTTTTCCTGTTTAGAATTTTATTTTCCAAATTACATGTAAAAACAAATTTTGACATCAGTTTTTTAAAACTTTGTGTTCTAACTTCTCTTCCTCCTTCCCTTCCCACCCCCACCCCCAAGAACTCAAGCAATCCAATATGTTACACATGAGTAGTCATGGAAAACTACTCCATGTTAGCTAGGTTGTAAGCGAAAATGGATAAAAACAAAACTTCAGAATAAGAAACTGTCAAAAAAATATGCTTCAAACTGATGATACCATCAGTTCTTTCTCTGTAGATGGATTGCAATTTTCATAAGTCCTTCAGAGTTATATTGGATCATTGCATTGCTAAAAATAACCACATGCTTCCCAGCAGATCATCTTACATTATTGCTGTATTGCTAAATGGTAGGAAGAAACACCTTCATGAGAATTTTGCAAGATATTTTGTAGTTTTAGAAACTGAGGTAAAAAGAAGTGAATTGACTTCTCCAAAGTAATAAAGCTATTAAGTACCCAAGGCCAAATTTGAACACATTTTTCCTGCCTTCTGGCCCAGAATGGTATCCATTGTGCCATGTAGCCACTTCTTTCAAGACTTTCCCTCAAAATGATAAATAGTATATATCTGAGGGCAGCTAGGTGGCACAGTGGATGAAGCACCAGCCCTGGATTCAGGAGGATCTGAGTTCAAATCTGGCCTCAGACATTTGACACTTACTAGCTGTATGACCCTGGGAAAGTCACTTAACCCTAATTGCCCCTCAAAAAATATTATATATCTAAGATTATTGGCTATTATTAATATATAATGGGGACAAACTAGTATTCTTTCCAACAAAATTAGCGCTAAAACAAGATTTTGATTGATCACCACTTCTTTTTGCCTGAAGGTCATGGGAATTGAGTAGAATGAGGAATAGGAATTTAAGTTGCTAGAAGGAATATCAATATATCTGAAGTCTCATAGTTTAATGGTGGGAATTGAGAAGGAGAGAAAGACTTCTAAGCACTGAACTCACTGCAGAAGAACAGGAAGAGGGTCTTTGGATTCAGGATAGAAGAAGTGCCAGAATCTTCTTTTATTGCTCAATTTGGATTGATATCCTCAAAGAATAAGAGGTTGCTGAGTGAGGGAGGCAGAAGTGACATCAGGAAGTGGCATTGATGCAAGGACTCTTCTCACTCCCCCCACTAGGATCAGCCAGTTTGGGTCCCTGAGTGAAAGTATAACCAGAACTAGAAAGTGTTGCTAGCAATGTTATGTCAACAGGAATGAGGCAAGTTTTAGCACAGGCAGAAGATTGTTAACCACAGAGCAAGAATTCTAGGAGCACAATGGAATGGCCAGTTAGATCTGCAGTGAGAAATGTAGGGGGTACGGTTGAGGGGAATTGGAGTAAGAGTGGTGTATGGAGAATTCAGTTTGTATAATTCAGGTAAGAACTCAAAATCTCTGGATTTGGAAACATACGACGGGGGGAGTACGGTGACCCATTGAGGAAAGATTCCAGGGACAGTATCAGTGGCTAGAGAGAGGTCCATCAAGGAAAACATGCATTAGAATGTCCAAGAACTAACCTCATAGTCCCATGGGACCCTGGAGAACTCTTACAAATATCAGAGGCAGGGGCAGCTAGGTGGCGCAGTGGATAGAGCATCGACACTGGAGTCAGTAGTACCTGAGTTCAAATCTGGCCTCAGACACTTAACACTTACTAGCTGTGTGACCCTGGGCAAGTCACTTAACCCCAACTGCCTCACTAAAAAACAAACAAAAAACCCCCAAATATCAGAGGCAGACAAAGTGGGGATCCCACACATGAGGTCACTTGGCAATTTGGAGTATGTTTGACCAAAGAGAGACCTGTATGCAAACACTGAAGAATCTGAAACAACAAAGCAAAGATCCTACACCTTAACCAGGAATGCAGGTGTGAGAAATGATTCCTTTGGACCCCTACTCTATTCTAATCAGTATTAATCAGTTTGATATTTTGCATACATCATATTGGATAATTAGAAAAGCTAAGTTCTTGTAGTAGACCTTTATAATGGGCCTCAAACTTGAATGTGTGTTCACTTCTTGTTTACTAGTTATGAAACTCACCTGCGCAAGAATACTGTTACAATTGGAGCGATGCCCCCTGCTGGAGAGATACTGTAGGAAAGCTCTGCCATGAGGAGAAGGCATCTGAGGGCAAGCCGTGTGGCTTGGGAGGTCAGTTCCTTGGCATTAGGAAGTGACATTTGCTCGTGGGTGCTGTCGATCAAAGCTATCAGCCAATTAGCTTGGAGCTGTGTGGTAGACGGGATGTTTCCGGTTTTCACAGGAGGCTTGTGGGACAAAGAAGGGGTGAAGTGCTTTCTCTCTCTCTCTCTCTCTCTGCCCAGGACCTTGGTTCAAGTGGAGCTGAAATGCTGGCTCCCTGAGATAGATAAATAGGCCTCTTTCTCTCTCCTCACCAAATTCTTATGCTCCTCAATAAATGCTTAAAAGGCTAAACTCTTGCTAAAGCTTCTAATTTATTGGTGACCACTCATTAGATTTTTAGACAGTAGAGCTAGAATTTTAGCCACCTTACAGACAGCAACTATTCAATGATAACAAAGATATGTCCCGTCTATTTTACTCAAATTCATGTCCAAACCCTGCTTGGGTGGGATGCCTTGCTGCTTTGGAAAGTTCCCCAACTTACTTTTGTACCTCTGGACCGTTCTCTCTTGTCCAACATGAGCAGGTGACCCATCTTATGACCACTCAGTCAGTGGAGATGTCCCATGCTCCCAAACCAGTGACCCTCTCCCACCCCCGTCCCACTTTTATGTCATTTATGGCCCTCAAGAGCAAGATTTATCAACCAGGGCGATTCTGTGTTTCACCATGCCTCTTTTGCATATTTGGGTATGCAAATCCCATAAGAAACAACGTCCTAACAGAGGACATCCCCAAAGGTGAGGAAGATCTGAGTTCCATTTCATTAGAGGTGACATGGGAGGTTTGTGGTGATTCTTAGGTATTTCTCAGGAAAGAATTATACTCTCCGGGACAGCTAGGTGGCACAGTAGATAAAGCACCAGCCCTGGGTTCAGGAGGACCTGAGTTCAAATTTGGCCTCAGACATTTGATACTTACTAGCTGTGTGACCCTGGGCAAGTCACTTAATTGTCATTGCTCCACCCCCCAAAAAATTAATTATACTCTCCCACACTTCGAGAAACAGCTTAAAATTTATCCTGATGTTAAAAGGAGTATTCGCCAAACCTTTGTGAAATAAAATACTTTTAAAATGACAAATCTCTCTCTTTAATTCAATCCTGAAAGCCAAAAAATAGTCTTTAGAATTGGAATTTACTAAGATTAAGTTGGTGGAAAGTGAACTTTAACCTAAATAAGTCCTCCTAGTTACCATCCCCCCTCCTCGAAACATGTTTGCAATGGGGAGCAATTTCAGGGTTTGGTTGTTGTTGTTGGGTTTTTTGTTTTTTTTTTTAAGCAAGCTTGAAATTTCCACTCTCATTCAGCCACACAGAAAGACTCTTGAACAAGGTTGATAAGAATTTATGACTTGATGGTCCTAAGGATACTTGTAGGTTTACAAAGGAGATTTTACAAGGTATTTTTTTATACACTTAACTAAGTTTTCCCTTTTAAAAATATCTATATAAATACTTGATTAAAACAATAACTCCAAGTAGCTTAGTTAACAGTCTAAGTTCTTAGTCACAGTACCTCAGAACACATGGTCAGCAGACCAACAGCTTCCTAACCCATTCATTCCCTTTTCAACAGTAAATTATTTTAGAATTTGACATCTAGGTTACAAGAAAAGTTGCTTTTGTACCATACCTGATACAATTGTTTGTCAATTTATAATTTGTAGATTATAAGAAAATGTTGAAACATAATACCTTAAAACAATATTGGGAATTTTTAAAACTTGAAACAAAACTAATTAATTACCAATTGTGTTCTTAGTTCAAATGCATGTGCTTTTGCTCTATACTTTACACAGAAAATCATTCCTATTACATTTCCCCTATGGAAAGACCTTACAATCACGTGGTCCCCCAAACTGTGGGAAATGCGTTCTCTCATTATGCTTTATGAGACAGTAAATGGAACATTTTAATTTCTAAGGACTAATACTTTTAGCACTTTAAAAGAAAAAGATTATCATCCATAAATTCATATAGTACATTTGTTAAAGTGGTGACAGTTTCTCAGCTATGTAAAAACCGGTTTCCTCCTTTTCTTCAAGGAGCTAGAACATCCCCCCTTAACTTAACAACTTATCAGATAATGAGTTGGAGTTTAAAAGTGACTGCTTTTTTTCTCTTTCTGCTACAACAGCTTTTCTGCCTGGGCTTTTGTGGCCTGCAGGTAAAGAAACTTAAGCAATTTGGCTTAACTCTGTCAGGGCATCATTTGTAAGAACAAAGCCCAAAATCTGAAATAGTTTTAGAAAGAAATGTATTGGGTCATTTGGTAGAGGAGAGGATGCCAGAAAGGACATGTGGATGCCTTACATCTAGGCTCCAGAAGGTGTACATTATACATGATTTATTTATTCATTCGTTTATCTATTTATTTATCTCTATCTGTTTGTTTATTTGTTTTTGCAGGGCAATGAGAGTTAAGTGACTTGCCCAGGGTCACACAGCTAATAAGTGTCAAGTGTCTGAGGCCGGATTTGAATTCAGGTCCTCCTGAATCCAGGGCCAGTACTTTATCCTCTGTGCCACCTAGCTGCCCCCATTATATATAATTTAGACAAGGGTACCCACACACAAAGCACATGTGCAGAGTTAAGCAATTTTGCTGAAAGAGCAACTTGAAAGCAAGGTAGATTGAGATGGAAATGAAGAAATGTAAACCTTCCATATAAAGGTTGGGCAAAGTCAAAACACAAGCTTGGGTGGACCCAAAACAAGACCTGGCTGTGGAGACCCTACACAAAAAATGTTTTCAATGGATCCAGGACCTGAGAGACTCCAAAATTCCTTGTAGTCATCTCTGAGATTTCTGGACAGCTACTGAGCTCAAGGAGACATTCTGGTCTATTTTCTAAGAAGAATTCCCATATTTTCCCATATTTCTTACAATCAGAAAGCTTTCATCTCTCCAGTATGAATTATGTAATGTCCTCAAAGACTGAGCTCAGAAAGAAGGCTTTCATTATATTGATAAGGTCTCTATCCATTCTGAATCTCCTGATCTACAAATTAGCTTCAACTGTTCAGTGGATGTTTGTCCACATGCTTTACTTTCCCACATTCTCTCCATTATGTTTTCTCTTGTGTAAGACCAGTAGGACTTTTCTCATAAAGGCTTTCCCACATTCATGGCATTTATAAGGTCTCTCTCCAGTATGTGTCCTCTGATGTCGTATCATGTTAGATTTTTGATTGAAAGCTTTCCCACATTCGTTACACTGATAAGGCTTCTCTTCGGTATGAACTCTCTGGTGTTTGATAAGGGTTGAGCTCTGAGTGAAGGCTTTCTCACATTTATTACATTCATAAGGCTTCTCTCCAGTATGAATTCTCTGGTGTTTAATAAGTATTGAATTTTTAGGAAAGGCTTTCCCACAGTCACATTTATAAGGCTTCTTCCTATTATGGGATGTCTTATGCGAAACAAAGGTTGAGATCTGACTGCAGACTTTCTTACTTTTGTCATTTTTACAAAGTTTCTCTTCCTTATGAATTTTCTGGTGCTCATTTAGTGTTGAGTTTTTACGGAAGGCTTTCCCACATACAGTACATGTATAAGGCCTTTCTCCTGTATGAATCATCTGATGGGAAATAAGGGTTGAACTCTGACTGAAGGCTTTCCCACACTCCTCACATTTATAATGCTTCTCTCCAGTATGAATTCTCTGGTGGTTGAAAAGGGTTGAGTTTTGATTGAAGGCTTTCCCACAATCATTACACTTATAAGGCTTCTCTCCAGTATGAATCTTCTGATGTTGAATAAGGTTGGACCTCTCTCCAAAGGCTTTGCCACATGTATTACATTTATAAGGTTTCTCTCCACTATGAATTCTTTGATGTTTAATACGAGTTGATCTCTGACTGAAGGATATCCCACACTCATCACATTTATAAGGCTTCTCTCCAGTATGAATTCTCTGGTGGTTGGATAGGGTTGACTTTTGAGCAAAGGCTTTCCCACACTCATCACATTTATATGGTTTCTCTCCGGTATGAATTCTCTGGTGTTTGAAAAGGGTTGCATTTTGAGTGAAAGCTTTCCCACACTCATTACATTTATAAGACTTTTTTCCAGAATGAACCTTCTCATGTATATGAAGTTTTGAAATCTCAGAGAAGGGTTTCCCACATTCCTCACATGTATAACTTTTCTTTTGAGCATGAATCTTCTGGTGTTTGATGAGTCTTAAGTTATCAGTAAAGATCAAATCACATGCATTGCACTTATAAGCCTTCTGAATAGCATGGATTTCCTGGTGTTCAAAAGAGTTAGAATTTTGAGGGAAGACTTTCTTGCATTCCTTATGTTCATACATTTTGTCTTTAGTTTGAATCTTCTGGTGTTTGGGCATGTTTGTCATATCACTCTCCTGTTTTATATCTTCAATTTTTACCTGGCTCTCACTTTCACCCAATTCCCCACAAATAGAGGGGTGTTCATCAACATTGCTGAGTCTTTCAATCTTCACTTTATTGCAAGATTCCTCCTCTGGCTCATTCTCAATCTTGATCTCCGACGCCACATCTGAAAAACAGTAATGGAAAGTACAAATGTCTGAAATATGTCTAATATGAAGTACAAATGTTCTGAGCTTTGAGAATGGGAACTCAGGATAAATGATGCAACTGCAAATGGTACCCAGAGAAAGATAACACCTGGTGAAAACATTTTTTTTAAATCTCCTTTTTAGAATCTAGAATTTAGAAATAGTGAAAATAATATTTTTTCTAGTCTAATAACCTTTTCCAGACTTTTTCCTTTCTGAAAGTATATAGAAGACCAAGAACATGGGCATTTCTTAGGGAAATCAGTTAAAGTAGTCATTAATCTTTGAACAAAGGTGATATCTTACCTCTTTTTCAAAATTAATTGGGCCATCCCTTCAATGGACTACCTAGAATCACTTTCCTTATTTCCATTCAAATACTTACCTCTCCAACATTTCGGCAATCTTTTTATATGTTGACTTTCTTCCTTGAAATGTAAACTCCTTATGAGTTGAAAATGTCTTTATTTGTGCTTCTATTTGTATTTTCAGGGTAGAGGATTTTTCATTCTCTTGGTTTTCCTACCTGTCTGACCACACTTCTGTCTCCTTTGCTGGATCCTCCTCCAAGATTACATCCTCTAACCTTAGATGTCCCTCAGGGCTCTGTCCTCCATTTATACCACTTCACTTAGTGATCTTATTATAAGATTCCATGGATTTAATTACCATCTCCACATTGACGATTCTCCAATCTACCTTCCCGGCCCCAAACTTTCTGCTCACCTCCCATCTCAAATCTCCAACTGCCTTTCAGACATCTTGAACGGGATGTTCAGTAGACACTTTCAACCCAGTATTTCCAAAAAAGAACTCATCATCTTTTCATCTAAACCCTTCCCTCTTTTTACCTTCCAATTGTTGTAAAAGGCAACACCATCTTCCCAGTCTCTCAGGCTCACAACCTAAGATTTATCCTGGACTTTCCACTCCTTCTCAACCCCTGCCCTGCCCATATCCAAGCTGTTGCCAAGGCCCATCAATTGCAACTGAGCAACATCTCTCAAATACACCTTCTTTTCTCCTCTGACATGACTCCCACCCTGATGCATGCCCTCATCACCTCATACCTGGTCTATTGCAAAAGCCTGCTGGGAGGTCTGTCTGCCTCAAGTCTCTTCCCATTCCAGTCTGTCTTCCATTTACCCACTAAAGTGATTTTCTTAAAACGCTGGTTAAATCATGTCATCACCCCCTGCTCCATTCAATAAACGTTAGTAGCTCCCTATCTCCTCTAAGATCAAATACAAAATGTTTTGATATTGAAAACCCTTCCTAACCTGCTCCCTCCCAATTTTCCAATCTTCTGCCACCATGTGCTCTATGAGCCAGTGACACTGGCCTCCTGACTGTTCCACAAACACGACAGTCCTCCCAGCTCCATACATATTCTCTGGCTGTCCTCTATAACTGGAATGCTCTGGATCCTCTGCACCACTGATCTCCCTGTCTTCCTCAAGGCACCAGCTAAAATCCTGCCATCCACAAGAAGTCTTCCCCAAGCCCTCTTTAACTCAATGCATACAGTGGGGGTATACAAATGTTTACTTACTGATTGATATTCACTGTTCCAGACACACAGTAAGCACTTAATAGATGTTTATGAAGCTATCAAGAGTATAACAGAATAATGACTCCATGTATTTAATCATTTTTTCCCTCTTTATTTTTATTTTTTTGGTGGGGCAATGAGGGTTAAGTGTCTTGCCCAGGGTCACACAGCTAGCAAGTGTTAAGTGTCTGAGGCTGGATTTGAACTCAGGTACTCCTGACTCCAGGGCCAGTGCTCTATCCACTGTGCCACCTAGCTGCCCCAGCACCTTCCCTTTCAAAGCAGGAGTTTCCCTAATTCCTCAGTCTTGAGGCTTACCTTTAGAGGAGGTCTCTGAACAGAAGATGGGACCCTAGTACCAGCAAAAATCACCTGATGCTGATCAATATGAGTGCCCTCAGGATAGTAACAAGAATGGAGAAGAGTAGCCTCTGAAAATGGGAACCTATTAGACCTCTCAGAGCCCATTTTCCAGTGAGAACAGGTAGTTTATATCCCTCTCTGAGATAGCTCTGGAAGTTCAGCTTTTATTCAGTCTGTGCTCAGAGTCTCTGGTTTCAAAATCAATCCAGTTATTTGCACAAGAAAGTTTGAATATCTACTATGAGCGGAGCCCACAGGTAGAGTTCTGATCTAAGTCAGGCTCCTGCCCTCAGCAAATTCCCAGCCTCATTTCAAATTAGAATGCGATGCAGAGGACTCAACAAGAAAAACAAAATTTTCCTAGAAGGTTACTCACCAGAAGTGTCTGGGCTCTGAGGATTCTCCATTGGGTTTCTGAGAAAGGCTAAACCTCAGATCCCCTCTGGGATTTCAGCCTTTTGTACCTTGGAAGGTCTTGGTTCCAATGTCTGAATGCTTCTGAAAGCAAACTCTGCTGGTTCTCAATCCAAGCTCCTCCCCAGGCATTCAGGTCCAAAGGGAAACCCCTTGCCCAGGTGTGATTCACTGATTTTCAGAAAGCGAGCCCTGGAATGGAGGAGACACACTCTCAGATTTTTGCTAGCATGGGGGTGTGCTTAGTCTCCACTGTTTCCGAAATGTCTCCTGCATTAGAATATACTATACTGGAGGGCAGGAACTTTTTTTTTATTGCTATTGTTTCAGAGGATTGAAGGTGCATGGGAAGAGGGGAGACTTGCTTTGCAATTCTAGCTTAGCTGAGCCGCTGTAAGCATTTTCTAAATATGTATAGACTCATGATTGCCAACCCACCACAAGGCCACCTAATCTCTACTGGGATCTCACTCAGAACAAAGGTCTTTCCCCCAAACTTTTTACCCCCTCCTAGTCCTCTCTCCAGATTCAGATGAACAAGGGGTGGGGGAATATCCCCCCTCTCTTCCCAGGGACCAATCACTTGCATCCCATGGCTCAGAGACTTAGTGCTGGCAGAAACCATGATCATTTATACCAATCCACACATTTTGTCAGGAAAGAAAGTGAGGCCAAGCAAAGATGTCATATGTCCAAAGTTGTGGGTTTTTAAAAAATCCTTAATAGAGAGCTGGGATTTCGAACCCAGATCTTCATACTTCAAATGAAGAACTCACAAGAAAGGACTTGAGGTTCTGCACTGGTTGAATCACACAATTGACCTTAGACACACATTAATCCAACCTCAAACCTGCTTAGGCACCAAATCACCCTTTGCTTTTTGATCCATTTCAACAGCCTAAGGTATGATGTTAAATGTTTAACAACCTACTCTCTCTCTCTCTCTCTCTCTCTCTCTCTCTCTCTCTCTCTCTCTGCAGGGCAATGAGGGTTAAGTGACTTGCTTAAGGTCACACAGCTAGTAAGTGTCAAGTGTCTGACATTGGATTTGAACTGTCCTCCTGAATCCAGGGCCAGTACTTTATCCACTGTGCCACCCAGCTACCCCCAACAACCTACTCTCAAATATATATATAGGCAACCACTCAAGTTTAACTTGCATGATTAATATTTTATCCATAATTCTCTCAAGTATAGACAATCTAGAAAATAAATTAGGGGGCAGCTAGGTGGCACAGTGGATAAAGCACCGGCCCTGGATTCAGGAGGACCTGAGTTGAAATCTGGCCTCGGACACTTAACACTTACTAGCTGTGTGACCCTGGGCAAGTCACTTAACCCTCATTGTCTTGCCCCCCCCCCCCCAAAAAAAAGAAAAGAAATCAAGCCCTAATTTGTAGCCTTTGCAGAGTTCTGAAATATAAATGTTCACCTGCAAAATTTAATAATCACCTCTGTTAGAGCTGCCTCCAGCTGACTTCAGTATGCTCCTACCCATGGCCTTGAGGAAATCAGGGATTTGGGAAGCTACAGTTTCTCCAGGATCAAGATCAGTCTAGTTCTATCTCCAAGCATAGTAATATAAGAAAAAAAGTCTGTAGCCAAAGCCAGAAGTCTGTCCAGCTTAACTGTGTGTCCTTGGTCAAATAACTTTTTCTCTGTGGGCTTTAGCTTACTGCCAAATAAAGAGGTAGGATTGGCCTGAGTGATTTCTGAGGTTCCTTCTATTTCTGAGCCATGAAAACCCATAGAACCATCAATTCCTGCCTCTTTTCCTTCTTCATTAAGCAAGTAAGAGGCCTGAGGCTCCGAGGGAGGCAAGGATTGCCCATGATAGCATCCTTTGTCAGGGGAAGAGACAGAACTAGATTCCCTGTTCCCCGACTTCTGGTTTCCAGCACAGGGCTCTTTCTCCTACACTTTTCCATCTCTCCAAGGGTCCTGTGTTTACCAGTCCTAATACCCAATAGATCTCTGAGATTACCTATCCCTTCTGGCTTCTGACTCCAAACCTAACCTAAACCCCAACCCACAGGACTGTAGGAAAATAATTATTAATAAGTGTCTTGAGGGGACCCAGATCAGTTTTAGCCTTTTCTCTCCCCCCAACCCCACTTCAGAGAGGTCAATTCTTAGAAGGAAGTTTTAATTCTGTTCAGGAGAAACAATAGCAATGGAGAATAAACTCTTTGGCTAGCTCAGTGAACTGATGGGAATAAGCCACACCTATCTGGACTTCCACTTTGACCCCCAGGGGGTCTCTCCCATTAGGCCATGTAGTCATGGTAGAGCTCATTTTAATATGGACCACTCTCAAGTCATGCCAAGCAATGGATTTGAATGACGCTAACCAAGTAGCTTTGATTAGTGTGTAATGACACCCCTTTATCAAAAGAGGATAAAAGGTAAGAATACATGAGGGTCCTGGCTGTCGCCATCTTGGAATGCACTCTTGATCTGGGAGGCTGTCACTTGTGAGTGCTCTCCTTTTAGGAAAGGATGAACTGGGAGGGCATGTGTTCTCTCTCTGAGAGAGAACATGGTGGAACTTTTCTGCTTGTGTTAAATGCCACACTGTCAACATTTTGATTATAAATACATACTGCCAAAATGGGGGCAGTGACCATTATTCTGTAAATAGCAATTAATATATAAGTAGCAAATAATAATTTTAGAAAATCCAGCCTAGTTAGCCCCCCCCCCCCAAGTAATTTAGCAGACACAGGACAAAACCCACCAAGAGCTACTAGAGCTCTCAGCTCTAGCCCTAATCCTGTTCTAGTTCTAGACCCAACCTTATCTAAAGCATCAAGTTCATTTCAGATTTCTCTCTTCCACATCAGCTATTTTATGGAGCTTCAGTCCATTTGTCTATTCCTAGGGATCATCCCAGGGAAGAATGGAGAAGGGAGTGGGAGGCAGGGATTTTGGAGTCAGATTGTCTGGAGAGGGAATGAGGTCCAGGTGAGGGATGGGGGAGTAACTTCTAGAGGAAACCTTTCTTCATTCCAGGGTCTCCCCTGTATTGATTGCTTCCAACTTAGCCTGTCTAGAGACTATTTATACAGGTTCTTTTTTGCATTTTGTTTCCCTCATTAGACATTGAGCTCCTTGAGAGCAAAGATTGTAGGCCCAGTGCTTAGCAAAGTAACTGGCACATAGTAGGCCTTTCATAATAGTAGACACATGCTAAGCATTTCCCAGAGTTCTATGGTCTAAAGGACTTAGTGCCTATTCAGTCCTGGATTCTCTTCTGTGTGACCAGAGTGTGAGGGGGGAGTTTGGCAGAGAGAGAAGATAGAGAAGGCTCTTGGGCAGGGCTTGGGTTGCACTACTCTCCAACTCCATTCTTCGATTTTGAAAATCCAAAATGGATCTGCTACAGGCAGGCACAGACAGCTGAATTTCATAGGTTTCTGGTGGACAAGAGCTTAGAGACTTAGGGGTATAAATTGCCCTCAGGAAAAGTCACTCTCAGCTCCTTTCTTGTAGAGGTTGGCAAAGGCCAATGTCTATCATGCATAATGCAGTGGGTACTGGACTCCCTTATTCTTATTTGTTGTTGTTGTTCAGTTATTTTTCAGGCACATCTCTTTGTGATCCTATTTGGGGTTTTCTTGGCAGAGATGCTGGAGTGGTTTGCCATTTCCTTCTCCAGCTCATTTTACAAATGAGGAAACTGAGGCAAAAGGGTGAAGTGACTTTCCCAGGATCACACAGTTAGTGTCTGAGGCTGGATTTGAACTCATGAAGATGAGTCTTCCTGACCCCAGGCCCAGCCCTCTATCCCCTGTGCCACCTATTTCTCTTATTCTTATCTAATAATAAGTAATAAAAATTATTCCTGTCCCTTATGTCCATAACATGTTGTAACTTTATGCTTCTACAGCTATTATTTTATTGAAATTTTACAAATAGTTCTGTGACAATGATAGTGGAGCTGTTAACCCCCTATTACAAATAGGGAAACTAAAACCCAGAAATGCCCCTGGTTAAGAGAAGATTGGGACTGGAATACAGAGCTCTTGGATACTACACACACACACACACACACACCCCACAGAACCTCATTGATCTACTTCCTGAGCTCTGGGTAAGGGTTTGGTAAATGGGAGCCATAGTGAGTCACAGTAATGAGTGTGGGAAACTGAGCTGTGAAGGCTGAGAGCCAGGGTCTTTTCCTCAATATTATAAAGGCAGATGGATAAGAACGAAGGAGGAGCATGGACTCAGGACATGCCAGATCCCAGTGTGGCTCTGCTCTGGGTGAGGGGGGAGAACAGAACTACAACTCTAAAACTTGTGCTTTGCAATTTTAGATTTTACTTTCTTATTCTGACTTTGCTGCCAGAGATAGGAGAGAGCAGGCCCCTGGTTGCCATGGGGAAAAGGCCAAGGAGGCAGCACTCTTGCTTGCCCTTACCCAGCTGAATCCCATCTACCCTCCCTCCCCCTATGTCTTCAACCTCGGCCTAGAGATGGGCTATCCAGTGAACTAGTGTAAAGAGTGCTGTCCATGGTAGTACTAAAGGGAATGAGAGACCCCTGCTGCCTCAGAGCTACTTGAAAGCACTTAGAAAACTCATGAAATCTGAGGACATAATGGCTGATAATAACAAGTAACATTCATTTAGTGCTTTGATGTTTACAAAATGCAAACCTTAATCGTCTCCTCTCCCAAACCCCTCATTTTATTGATAAGGAAACAAGCCAGGGGAAGTGACTTACCCAAGGTCACAAAGTGAGTAACTAATGCAGCTTTGACCAAGGTACCTCAGTAGCCAAGGATAAAACTGACAAATAGAGCCATTCTTTTAAAGCATTTGCACAGTTACTCTTAAACACAGACATACCTCACTTCTGATTAGTTCCTCACCAGATGTTCTAACATCCCCTGACTAACATCCTTTGAAAGGCCCAGGATAAGCAAACATCCTATGACTCACATGCCCTAGAAAGTTCTGCAGTTGGCAATTTCCAGGGCAGGAAGCAGGAGGCTTGCAGTTTCCATGCTTGTACTTAGGAGTGGGTATAGAACCTTTGTGATGGGAAAGCACAGAGAAAAGAGGAACCTGGAATGAGGCACCTGGAGTTTTACTTTGTTGCCAATGTTGTCAAGCAGCAAGCAGGATGTGGGTGGCAAGCTACAAGGGTGTATAAGGCAACTAAAACTACAGGCTTAAGGAGCTCAAAGTCACACAATGAGGGTCCCCAACCAATATATAGTAGATTGTTTAAGCCTAATGAAATAGAGTAGAAGTTACAGTAATAGCAATATTGGGTTTTTTTTGTTTTTGTTTTAGTTTTGGGGGTTTTTTTTGCAGGGCAATGGGGTTTAAGTGACTTGCCCAGGGTCACACAGCTAGTAAGTGTCTGAGACTGAGTTTGAACTCAGGTCCTCCTGAATCCAAGGCTATGGATTCAGGAGTACCTGAGTTCAAATCCGGCCTCAGACACTTGACACTTAACTAGCTGTGTGACCCTGTGCAAGTCACTTAACCCTCATTGCCCTGCCAAAAAACCAAAAAAAAAAAAAACCCCAAGAAACAATGAGCAGCCAGATTTCAGAGAAACCTGGAAGGACTTGCATGAACTGATGATGAGTAAGATGAGCAGAACAAGGAGAATACTGCACACAGTATCATCAACATTATGTGTTGATCAACTGTGATAGACTTGATTCTTCTCAGCAATACAATGGTACAAGACAGTTCCAAAGGACTCATGATGGAAAATGCTCTCCAAATCCAGAAAAAAAGAACTGTGAAATATGGATGCAGATTGAACCATACTACTTCTTTTGTTTTTGGTGCTGTTTTTCTTTTTTGAGGTTTTTCCTTTTTGCTCTGATTCTTCTATCATAACATGACTAATGCAGAAATATGTTTAATGTGATTGTACATATATAACCTATATCAGATTGCTTGCTGTTTTGGGGAGGGGGGAGGGAGGGGAGGGAGAAAGAAAAATTTGAAACTAGAAATCTTATAAAAACGAATGTTGAAAACTATCTCTACACGTAACTGGAAAATAATAAAATACTTTTATAATTTAAAAAAAGAAAGTCTTTGAGCAACTAAGTCAACTATTATAAATACACAAATAAAAATAAAGGACACATGAAGAAAGATGCCATCTACATCCAGAGAAAGAAGTGATATATAAAGTATGTATAGAATAATTTTACACACACACACACACACACATTTACATATACCTATTTGTGACTATCTGGGGTTGGGGAGGAAAAAAGGGAAAAAAGGACATTTACATCATGACTAGTTTATATTTTAAGTGAATAGCAAGTTGTATATGGTAGATTTTCAGTTTCATGTGCAATCATATTTTTTATAGCACTGTGTTATGGAAATGCTTGTTTTTGTTATTAAAACAGTCAATTATATCCCTAGTTTCACAATATTGAACCAGTCCTATATTCCTAGTATAAATTCACTCTCAGCAAAGTGTGTGATCTTTGGGATATGTAGTAGTCTCCTTGCTAGCATCTTATTTAAAATTTTTACATCAATATGTATTAGTTAAATTATTCTCTAGTTTTCTTCTCTATTTTGACTCTCTCTAGTTTGGCTATTATGACCAATTTTCATCATGGAAGGAACTTGATGAGGCTCCTTCTTTACACATTTTTTTTTGTGAGGCAATTGGGGTTAAGTGACTTGCCCAGGGTCACACAGCTAGTAAGTGTTAAGTGTCTGAGGCCGGATTTGAAATCAGGTCCTCCTGAATCCAGGGCCAGTGCTCTATCCACTGTGCCACCTAGCTGCCCCTTCTTTACACAGTTTTTAAAACAGTTTAGATATTTGATAGTATTCCCCTGTGAATCCATCTGCTCCTGGGCCCCACTTTCAATTCCCTTACTTCATCACCAATTTCATTTCTCAAATTTCTGAGTAGTGGAGATGTTTGTGCCATATGTCATATGTATTTCAGATATCTTTCAGAAGAAAAGCCACAGAGGCAGTTTTAAAAGAGAACATTCCTGAAAAAGAGTCATCCCATGGAATGAAAATGGAACTTTTTTTGTTTGTTTGTTTAGTGAGGCAATTGGGGTTAAGTGACTTGCCCAGGGTCACACAGCTAATAAGTGTCAAGTGTCTGAGGTCGGATTTGAACTCAGGTACTCCTGACTCCAGGGTCGGTGCTCTATCTACTGTGCCACCTAGCTGCCCCTGAAAATGGAATTACTTAACCATGCTGATCATTCCTTCGCTATTTCTGGGGAATATTAAGAAAGTGATTCCTAGAAAAAGAGTAGGAAGCTAAAGCAGTACTGGGATATGAGAAAAATAACCAAATACCAGAAGATTCAAACTGGAGGTAAAATGTATAACTATAAGGAATGTGGGAAAGCCTTAAGTCAATGTTCAAACATTTCTAAGGATCAAAAAATAGTTATTATCATAGTTTTATAAATGTGATAAGTGTGAAAAACTTCATTGAGAGATCAACTCTTATTTTATATTTGATAATTCATATTGGAGAGAAGCCTTACAAATGGAAACAGTGACATGTTAAATTTAATGTGGTCACCTATTTCTGTCCCAAGTGTAGGGAAAATTAACTGGGGTTTATCATTTATTTGTTACTTAGAAATTAGAGGCTACTGCACTAGTTTGGGGCATTAAGCATTTATTAAAGTATATTAAATATTAGTAAAGGGAGTGCACATGGTTCTGAAAGATAGGAAAGGCTAGAGAAGAAAATCCAGTTCCCACACCCAAGAAAGCAAGTGTTTTGTGCAAGCTCCCTAAGAGCAGGAGCAGAGCCCACCCATAAACGTTGTTCAAAGCTCATTGGCTAGCATCACTCAAATCTATTGGCTCACTAGAGGGCAGTGTGGGAACGAGGCCCTCAAGGTAGGTGTGGCCTTGAGTGAGGTAACTTCCTGATGCTGGGTTGACCCCAAGAAAGGTCAGCCAGGCTCTCTCAGCAGGGGGATGCCTGAAAGTCCCCAAACCCCATTATTTTCTCACAAATCAATGTAGCAAAGCCTGTACTTAAAGATCTACCCTTATTAAGCACCAGAGAATTCTTACCAGAGAAGGTTTATAAATGTGATGAGTGAGGAAAAGTCCTCAGGCAGGTCTCAAATCTTATTGTATATGAGAAGGTTTATATTGGAGAGAAAGCTTAAATATAATGAATGTGGGAAAGCCTTTATTCAGAGCTCAATGCTTATGAGTCATGAGATATGTCATACTGGAGAAAAAGCCTTAAATATGTATAATGAAAGTGAGAAAGTCTTCCTTCAGAGTGCCAATCCAATTGTATATCAGAAGGTTAATATAGGAGAGAAGGCTCAATATCATGAACATGAGAAGCTTTTCTCATGGTATTAATCATAAGAAGATTCATACAGGAGAAGAGCCTTTTCAGTGTTATGAGTTTGGGAAAGATTTCTGTGGCAGTTCAAATTGTATATAATATCAGAAGTGGAAGAATGAAATAGCATTTATTCATTAAGAGTTCACTATGCATCAAATGCTATTTTGGCATGTCTTCATCTCTCCCAACTACCCCACTTTAGACCTGCATGTTGCATATTGTCTTCCGACTTAAAATGTAATTCCATTCAATTCAGTAAGCATTTATTAAGCTCCTACTATGTTTTGTGCTTGGGACACAAAGAGAAGCAAAATATGGTCCCTGACCTCAAGAAGCTTACAATCTAATGGGTGAGACAACATGCAAACAAATACATCCTAAGTAAGCTAAATATAGAATAAATAGGAACTAATTAACAGAGCTAAGGCAATAGAATTAAGAGGAGTTGGGGAAAGTTTCTTGTAAAAAGTGCAATTTTTGATAGGACTTAAAGGAAGCCAAAGAAATCAGTAGTCATAGAGAAGGAGGGAGAGTGTTGCAGGCATAAGGGACAGTCAGAGACAGTGCCCAGAGTTGGGAGATGGCTTGTCTTGTACGTGAAACAGCCAAGAGATTAGTGTCACTGAATTGAAGAGTATGTGTTGGGGAGGAAGATATAAAAAGTCTGGAAGGTAGGTGGGGATAGATTATGAAGGCCTCTGAAAGCCAATCATAGAAGCAATGATAATGCTAGAAGCAATAGAAAGCCACTGGAGTTTTACTGAATTGGGGGTTGATATGATGGGACCTGCATTTTAGGAAAATCAGTTTCTTGTTTGAATGGAGAACGGATTGGAGCAGAAAGAGACAAGAGGCAGGCAGACCCACCAGAAGGCAAACTGGAAGGAGCAGAAGCAGGAGGGAAACTTCTTTTTTTTTTTTTTTGGTGAGGCAATTGGGGTTAAGTGACTTTCCCAGGGTCACACAGCTAGTAAGTGTCAAGTGTCTGAGGCCGGACTTGAATCCAGGTACTCCTGACTCCAGGGCTGGTGCTCTATCCACTGCGCCACCTAGCTGCCCCAGGAGGGAAACTTCTAAAGGAACCTGGGAAAGAAATTGGCATGTAAGTTGGAGAGGATGTCCCAAAGCTGTCCAGGAAGGATGATATCATAGGAAACAATTTAGAATTTAACAAAACAGATAGAAGTAATATTACAAGTGACTAGGAGGTGAGAAATGCAGAGTAATGAATGCAGAGTATGACTACTTTGCATATATTCTTATTTATTATTAATTTATTTATTAAGTTGCTGCTTTCTATATTTGTATATGTGATTGCTGTCTACTGCATGTGTTGGTAAACTTTTCAGAGCAGGCATTGTTTGATTCTTTGAACTGCATCACAGCACCTAGCACAGTGCCTGTTCCTAGTCATCACTTAATAAATGCTTATTATTGGATTGGTCAATTGACCTCCTAAGAGATGTGAAAGGGAAAAGCTTAAGTAAGTAGTTTGGTCACATGTAGGGTCTTGCAGGATGTGGGAGACCTGGACATAGCAGGAAGGAGACAATGGGTAAGGAAAGATTGAGGTTAACATTATGTACGTGTGTTTGCAAGAAAATACTCATGGGGTATTTGTACGCTAGTAGTTCTGTCCTTCACACTCAGTCATTTCTGATCAGTCATTGCCTAAGATCTCTTATCTTATCTCTTATCTCTTTACTGGACTTTGAAGTCAGCAAAGTTCTTCCACCCAACCTTTCCCAAGAAGGATGCTCTGGAAATACTAAAACCACCCATGATCCTGGAACCTGCTCATTCCCAGGACAAATGTCCAAAGGAGATGATGGAAGCAATAGAGCTGTGGAGCCTGCCAAGGCATGATCCATGAATAGGATAAGTGGGCAAAGAGTGTAGAAGATAGTGTTGAAATGACCTGGCTATTGACACTTATTAGTTGTGTGACCCTGGGCAAGTCACTTAACCCCCATTGCCCTGCAAAAAAAAAGAAATGACCAGGCTAGCCAAGGTGAGGGGAAAAGGGGACAAAGTAGGCAAGATAGGTGTGACGTCCTGGGAAATAACTGAGGTTTTGATGTTGTCATGTCACAGTGAAGACAAAGAACAGGGTTAGGGGTCATAGAGAGAAAGATAGAATGTTTAAGGGATTTTGCAGTTCACATACCTGGGTGAGAGTAAACTCTTTGGTAGAATGACCATCTCTATACATAGCTGAGGTGGAAAGGAGGAGGTCATGGGAATTGACTGGGAAGTAGGAATTTGGTATAATTATGGGTATTTGGGTGAAGGGAAAGATTGTGATAAGCACTGGACTTACTCAAGAAGGAAAGAAAGTCCTGGGCCTCAGGAGATAATAGCTCCTAGAGGCTTGATTGAGTGACCAATGGGATTGAATGAGCCTCAAAGGCAAAGAGATTGTTGAGTGAATGTGGCAGCAGTAGAATCTGAAAGAGGCACTGGGGGAGGGGTGGTGCAAGGATTCTACTGACTCTCCCACTGTGAAAAATCAGTTGGGGTTTCTGAGCAAAAGTACAACCAGTGTTGGAAAAGGGTACCTGGGGATGCTACATCCCCAGGAGGGAGCCCAATCTCAAGATGAGGAAGTCTCAAAAGCCAATCCCAGGTGACCACTGGCAGAGCCTCTATTCCAGTGTGAAGTAGGTGTGGCACTGGCCCCTGAAACTCTAGGAAGGATTCAACCCTCAAACCCTTCAGGGGAATTCCTGGAGAAAGGATCAAGTACATTCTAGGTATAGGTCCTTGGTCTTCAGGAAGCTTTCCTGTGTGACTGGCATTAGATTATCATTCCAGATAAATTCAATCACAAAATATAAATTCTCCTCAAGCAGAATCATCATCATTGTCTGGCACCCTGAGATTGTTCACTGGGTTCTCAGGCTGCTGAATCTCAGCTCTTCTCTTGGACAGCTGCCTTGTAGTCCCAGGTAGCTCTAGTATGCAAAGATCTCTGGTAGCCTGGAGATTTCTCCCCAGACTTCATGGCAAAAAATTCAGTTTCTCTAAGGAGAGTTGGAATTTCCCTCCCCTAGGTGCCTAAGATGGCACAGTGGATAGAGTGCTAGGCCTGGAATTAGGAAAATTCAATTTCCTGAGTTCAAATCTGGTCACAGACAGGCACTAGCTGTGTGATCCTGGGCAAGTCATTTAACCCAATTTGCCTCAGTTCCTCATTTGTAAAACGAGCTGGAGAAGGCAATGGCAAAGCACTTCAGTATCTTTGCCAAGAAAAGCCCCAATGCGGAGGCAAAGAGATATACAATTCAGATGACTACTATAGACCAACAAGAAGACTTGAGCCTAGGGATGGAGACACTACATCCTCAGAAATTTGCAATTTCTTTGCCTAATTCAAAGGTGGCAGTGTGGTTAGAGAACACCGTATAGGGAATCCTCTTCAAAGGATTTTGAGGGGATTGATGCTCTGTAGGGGACTGAAACAATAGCTAGTGCACAGACTGAGAATGGTCTTTCAGGTTCTAGGCCACAAAACCCAGAGGACAGTGCTGCAAAGAGATATCTAACCACCATAATCATTCATGGACTGGGGCTACATCCAAAGATTATGGGAGGCTTCCATGAGGTGATACCCTCCTTAAAAGACAGTGATAGGCTTAACTTGCTAATATCCAGAGGTCCTACTGTGAAAATACTTTGAGTGTACCTGATTGAATGAAAAATTAAATAACAGCCTTTTTGAAAATGCCTTATTGATGTGTGGTTTGTTACTAGGGAGGTGAACTCCCTGAGAGATCCAAAAGAATCCAGGGAGGCCAATCACACTGTCTGACCTTCCAGAGCAGGTTCTAAAACTTTTTGTGTGTCATGGACCCTTGTGGAGAGCCTGGTAAGGCCTAGAGATCCCTTCTGAGAATCACTGGTTTTAAATGAATAAAAAAAGAGAATTACAAAGAAAATAAATTATATAAAACCACAGTAATGAAAATCATTTAAAAAATGAGTTCACAAGAATTTACATGAAGTGATATGGGGTAAAGTACACATTATCTAGAAAACAAAATACCCAATGACTACTGTGAGAAAAGAATGGGATTTGCCAGATGCCCAAAGGACCTGTATTAATTTGGACTGATTAGTTTGAGAGTGATTGACTTTGCTGATTAACCCACTTAAAGTTAATTCAATTAAATTCACACCTGGCTGACTCCCAAGAGGGAGTGTTCTCAGAGGCTGTGGATTATAACATCAACACGAGACCATCCTCAAGTCCAGTGAACCAATGGATTTGGGTGACGCTAGCCAATCAGCTTGAAGCAGTGTGTAAGGACTGCCTCTTCCAGGGGATGCTGCTTCCTCTCTCTGTTGGTTGCTGGAACAAGCTGGTGGTGGCAGAAGACTTGGGAGAAGGACCAGGCCAGGTTGAACTCTTATCTCTACTCTAGGGTAGATAGGTTTCCTATCTTTCTGAACTCCATGTGTTCTCTCTTTACTCTTTAATAAATGCTCTAGAGCTAAAGCTTCTAGCTTGTCTTTCCCTACACTTGGGACAGAAATAGGCTTCCACACATTGTTTTACTCACACTACAAATGTGTAAACAGACAAAACAACCACAAAATGAATGCAAAGGGAAGGTGGCAAAATTGGAAAGAATGAAGACTGAGTTTAGAGGGCAGAGGAGAAGGGGTAAATGAGCTCTAACATACTCCACAAAGATGGAGAACACGTACCAGATCACATTCTGATTGAAAAAGTCCAGAATACAAAAAAAGCAGTGAGTCCTTTTTATAGCCCAGGTCAACACAGGAAGACAATGTCTGTGGACACTGTGGACAGTCTGGATAGGAGCTCTCTGCATTTCAGAGAAAGGAGAAATTGTACACCAGGGAAAGAAGAGATCCCAGCTACACAATAAGGAGGGCTTAAATGTGTGTAGGCCACAGAAACAATAACCTACTACCAGCACTGTCTTCTTACTAGGAGTTGCAGGTCACAGAGGTGAGGTAAACTGAGGCCCTGCACTTAGAAGCCTGATCCAGCATGAGTAGCAGTCATGGACCCTGGACTTTGTACTGACCTAGGAACAAGTTCAGAAGCAAAAAATTGCGGTATTTCTCTGACCCTAGCAGCTAAGCAGGGTCTCAGCTCTAGCTTCCATTCCAGGCTTCAGAATCATCATCAACCCCCACCACCACCATCTTCAGGACTAGCAATTATAGTATCTACTATGTGCATGACACTGTGCTAAGTACTTTACAAATATCTCATTTGATCTTCACAAAAACTCTGGGAAATAGGTGCTATTATTATCCCTAGATAAGGAAACTGAGGCAGACAGAAGTTAAGTCTCTTGGGGTTTTTTAGGTCCATTTCCTTCCATTTCTAAGATGAGGGAGTTGGGCTAGATGACCTGTAAGCCAGGGCTTGGCATGTTTAAGACCGGATGAAATGATCCCTTTCCCTTGTTCAAGGTCATACAGCTAATAAGTATCTTGAGTCTGGATTTAAACTGAGGTCTTCCACAATTCAGGAGCTGGGTCACCTAGCTGCCATTGCAGCCCCTAAAAAGCCTTTGTAGACAATAACCAGGGAAAGAATCCCAGATCAAAGAGAAGTTTGCATATCTGTCCCCCTGAACCTAGTTTTCCCACTGGCTGATGGTGGCTAAGTCCAGCAACAGTCTATTGGAACTACCAATGAGGGACAAGTCTCCTCTTGGAGAGTTGCATAGACTCAAACCTACATATGTCAAAGTCATGTTTTCTTTTTCTTTTGAAGTTAGGCAATGATGAAACCTGACCTAAGTTTCTATGGTCCAGAGAGGAAGGACCCATTGACTGGAAATGATGGTGAAATCATCTGGTCCCTTTTGAAACCTATGCCAGTTTTGTGGTAGCACTTGGTATCTGACTGAGGCCAGTGTAGAGGGATCCCTGCTTGGACAAAGGGAGAGGATGAGTACAAGGATGCCAATTTCTTCTTCCCAGAGCCAGAGCTTCTATACAAGTGATAAGCCAAGTCAAATACCTCATTGGAATCTGAAAACACTCCTCTGTGATAAATAACCATAGATGTCATTGACCCCATTTTAGAGATAAGAAAACTGAGGCCACAAGGAATGAAGGGGATCACACAGAGGAAAAATTTGAAACCAATCTCCCTGATTCCTACACATCTCCAAGACGGCCTCTGAGTTCTCTCCCAGCTTTAGTCAGTATTCACAAGAGGTCAGGACTGGTAGTTGCTTTACCTTGGGCAAGTCTTGTTTCCTTTAGGTCAATTCCCACCCCTAACCCTTTATGAGATTTGTAAATTTTCATATTTTCTTTCTGAAGCAGCAGGGGTAGATATACCAAAGGGTATGTTTGGATGAATGATTCCTTTCTCTTAAGGGATTTTCAAAGTCATATTTCTCCAAACTACCCTATTATGGTTGTGGAAACATAAGTCCAGGTTAACATAGATGACCTTTCCCATCCTCCAGCCTCTCCTTTCCAATTCCGCTCATCTTACTCCATGTGAGAGGACAGACCAAGTCTCCCTTTATCCAACTCATTGGTATTATTTTTACTGCATTATAGTCCATAAAAGATTAGTTTAATATTTGTTTTTCTTTATCTATATGCAGCATTTACATAATAATTTTTTTTCTTAAGGTAACATGCAAAGCTGAGAAGTTTCTATTGCCATTTGATATGCTCCCAAGGTTTTTCACATGTAACTTTTTCTAAGATCTTGTACTTAGGATGGTCCTTCATTTCTTTTTTCTTTCCTTTTACTTTTTGTTCAGTATATACATACTATATACCCATACACACATACACCTATATTTATGTGTGTGTATTAATCTATTTGGACATCAGAATTCTGTGAGTAAATTTTCACCATTGTTTTCCTACACCCTCCTCCCCCAAACTGTGTACTCCCCTTGTGTTCCCTTTCAATTCTTCATTGAAGTAAATGTTTCAGGAAAAAAACCCACTTCTATCAGGCCCTCCATGTGCTTAGATTCCCTCCATATTGTGTGATGATGACAAAGTTCTGCAAAGATTCATGAAATTATCTCTCCATGAAAGAATGCAAAAAGTTCATCCATGTTTCATGATTTCATATTTACCTACTCTTATATAACATATGCCTCTCCTTGGTCTTCTGAGTAATATTAAATTTTTAAAAATTATTTTCTGTTCCAAATTATTTTATTCAAAATGCTGTTCCCATTCATTGAGAAGGAAATATGATACCCATTATGTATGTGTAATCACTCAAAACATATATTCATATTAGCAACATTGCCAAATAAGCCCCCCCCCAAGTGGAAAAATATATTTCAATCTATACTCAGGATTTATCAGTTCTCTCTCTAGAAGTGGTTAGCTTTTTCATGAGTCTTTTGAAATCAATGAGGATCATTGTATAGATTTCAATAGTAAAGTATTTCAGAGTTGATTATTGATACAATACTGTTATTATTATATACAATAACCTTCTGGTTATGCTTACTACACTTTTATGTTCATATAAGTCTTCCCAATTTTTCTGAAACTTTTATCATATAACACAATAATATTTTAATAATTTATTTAGAATTTTATTTTTCCCTTATTACATGTAAAAACAAATTTTATCAATTTTTAAAACTGTGTTCCAAATTCTCCTCCCTCCTTTCCCACCCCCCTTAAGAACTCAAACAATTCAATATAAGTTATCCATGTATAATACAATAAAATTGCATAGTAATTATATACCACAACTTGTTCAGCCATTTCCCAATTGATGGGCATCCCCTTATTGTCTGTTTCTTTGCCACTACAAAAAGAGCTAAAATAAATTTTTTATAATATTAATTTTGTGGCAACTGTAGTGTTCCAAATTTCACAAGTATGCAACAACACTAATAGACTATTAAAGGCATCCCTGAAGAATGCCTTGTATAGTGTTCTCAGCAAGTAATTACCAAACTTTTGTCATTAGACCTCCAAGGGGACAGCTTTTGGGCTATCTTCTCTTATAACTTGTAAACTGAGGACAACTCCATAATAGGCTATCATAAACGATTCAAGATTTTTCATTACTCCATTTCAGGTATTATATACCATTTTATCCACCAGAGGAGGCTTTCTCAAACTGATTATCAAAAAAATCGATTATCCAAAAAGCAATTTTTGAGGATGAATCCTCTCATGTTTAAAAGCATAAGGTTTTTCCATATTAACTATAAAGCTTCCATCTCTCCAGTATGAGTTATGTAATGCACTTCAGGGTGAGCTCAGAATGAAGGCTTTCATTATACTGATAGATCTGTATCCAGTGAGAGAATCTTCTGATGTAAAATACATAGACATTAATTCTTGTCCACATCTTTTACATTCCTACATTCTCCTTATCATGTTTCTTCTGAAACATGTAACTTTCTCATAAAAGCTATTCCTTGATTGCAGAAAGCAGAAGTTGAGGAACCCTGCTGAGGCATTCTCTCAGGTCTGCACTCCACCCTGCTTGTCGTCCTTTTCTTCCTCATGGTCCATGGTCATGTATCCCTACTGGAGGGACCCTGGGGGCAGCTCTAGTGCTGGGCCTACCACTGCTGTGTCCCTCCTGGACCAGAGTTTCCTATGGAACATCTTGATGTTGATAAAGACAGGAGTGGAGTAATATCTGACAGTGAACTTCAATAAGCAGTATCCAAAGGCACATGGACTCCATTTAATCCTGGGACTGTCAGATCAATCATGTCAATGTTTGACTGAGAGAACAAAGCAGGAGTAAACTTTGGTGAATTCACTGGAGTTTGGAAGTATATCACAGATTGTCAGAATATAGACACAACACTGGGATGACTGACAAAAATTAACTAAAGCTAGAATTATCAGGTTATCAGTTATCTGACCAGTTTCATATCCTTATTGGAAAGTTTGACAGACAAGGAAGAGGACAGATTGCTTTTGATGATTTCATTCAAGGCTGCATTGTCTTACAGCAGTTGATAGATATATTCTGGCACTATGATACTGATCAGGATGGCTGTTTTCAAGTGTCTTATGAATAGTATTTTCCCATAGTCTTCAGTATTGTATAATATTCACCTTTGGAGACATTGTCAATGGGACTGTTATGGAAAAAAAGACTGGAAATGCCAAATCCCTTATCTTGTCAAGTCATGAAAAAAACCACTGATGCAACTCAAGATTGTCTTCCTCCCAAATTTTATAAAATTGCTTTTTGTTTCAAAATCCTGTGTGTGTGTGTGTGTGTGTGTGTGTGTTTTGTGGGGCAATGAGGGTTAAGTGACTTGCCCAGGGCCACACAGCTAGTAAGTTTCAAGTGTCTGATGCCAGAATTGAACTCAGGTTTTCCTGACTCCAGGGCCAGCGCTCTATCCACTGTGCCATCTAGCTGCCCTCATGTACATATATTTATGTGAAAAGGCTAATATTTTACCCTAGTAACTATAGCCATATAGCTCTCCAGACCCAAAAATGTATTTAGTTTGTGGTCATTTGTGTCATGAAAATGCATGGAAAATGCATATCTTTTGAAGATGTCTCCACTCTTTTTGTGAGAGTGCTTCTACTAATTAATCAGAATTTTAAAATAGTATGGAACTTGCACATAAGGCTTTTCTTGTGCCTTACTTTTTAAAAGGGGTTTATTGTATCCATTTTAATATATAAGCATAAAGGAAATGGTACAAAATAAAAGCTATTGCTCATTCATGATTTTTGTAAGACCACTCTATGTGTCTTCTGATGTCAGATCAGGCTAAATTTGAGACTGAAAACTATTCCATATTCATTACATTTTTAATTTATTTTTAAAATTTATTATTTATCTTTTAATTTTGAATTCCGTGTTCTTTCCTTCCCCACTGCTCCTTCCCTCTCCACTGTGAAGACAAGTGGTATGGTATCAATTATATATGTGAAATCATGCAAAACATATTTCCAAATTAGCAATGTTGAAAATAAAGGCAAGAAAAATAGAGAAAACTATACTTCTATTTGTACTCAGAGTTCATCAGTTCTTTCTCTGGAGGCAGATAGTATTTTTCATTATGAGTCCTTTAGAATTTTCTTGGATCACTATATTGATCAGAGCAGCTAAGTCTTTCATAGTTGATCATCATTACAATATTGCTGTTACTGTGTACAATGTTCTCCCGGTTCTGCTCTCTTCACTTTGTATCAGTTCATGTAAGTCTTTCCAGGTTTTCTGAAATCTGCTTGTCATTTCTTATGGCACAATAGTAGTCCATCACAATCACATGCCACAACTTGTTCAGCCATTTCCCAATTAATGGGCATCACCTCAATTTCCAGTTCTTTGTCACCACAAAAAGTACTAGAAATATTTTTGTACATATAGTTTCTTTTCCTCTTATCTCTTTGGATTACAGACCTAGTAGCAGTATTGCTGGGTTAAAAGGTATACACTGTTTTATTAGCCCTTTGGGCATAGTTCCACATTGTTCTCTAGAATGGCTGGACCAGTTGACAACTCCAACAACCGCTCATTAGTGTAACTATCATCTATCATTCCTTCCAGCATTTGTCATTTCTGATAGGTGTGAAGTGGTACCTCAGAGTTGTTTTAATATGCATTTTTCCAATCAATAGTGATTTAGAGCTTTTTTATATAACTATAAATAGCTTTGATTTCTTCTTCTGAAAACTCTGTTCATATTCTTTGACCTTTAATCAATTAGGGAATGGCTCTTATTTTTCAATTCCCTATATACTTGGAGAAGGGGAAGGCCTTTATCAAAGAAATTTGCTATAAAATTTTTCATTGTTTATGGTACCTTTTGGCAAAATGTAGTTTCTCTGATTATCTCATTTAGTTATATTTTTGCTTTTGCTTTTGCTTTTGCTTTGTCTGAGATCATGATTATTACCCCTGCCTTTTTCAGTTTGACTGAAGCATAATGGATTCTGCTCTAATTTTAACTCTGGGTGTGTCTTTATGTTTCAATTGTGTCTTTTATAAACAACATATTGTTGGATTCTGGTTTCTAATCCATTCCGTATGGGTAAGTTCATCTGGTTCACATTTACAGTTACAATTACTATCTATTTTCCTCCATACTATTTTTCTTCTGTTGCCTCCTCTGCCTTCCTTTTTATTACCTCCCTTTTCTTTTATCCCCTTCCATTCCTATTTCAGTGTTTAATAAGATGGATTTATATATCAGAGGGAGAAATTTTCCCTCTCTCAACCAAGTCAGAAGAGAGTGAGGTTCAAGCATTGCCCAAGTTATGTTCCCCTCTACTGTAAAAGTTCTATCTTTCATGACTCTATTATATGAAATAATTGCCCCCATTCTACTTCTTCCTTCCCCTTCTCCCAGTACATCCTTCTATTTTTTAGATCATCCCAACATAATCAACTCATATCCATGCCATTTGTCTATGTAGACTGCTTCTAACCGCCATAATAAGAATAAAGTTCTTAGGAATTACATGTATTATCTTCCCATAAAGGAATGTAGACAATTTAACTTTATTGAGTCTCTTATATAAGATTTTCATGTTTACCTTTATATGTTTTTCTTGAGTCTTCTGTCTGGATGTCAAATATTCTATTCTGCTTTGGGCTTTTCATCAGGAAAGCTTGAAAATTCTCCATGTATCCATTTTCCCCCAGAAGGATTATATTGTTTTTGGTGACTAGGTTATTCTTGGTTATAATCCTAGCTCCCTTACCCTCTGGAATATCATATTTCAAGCCCTCTGCTTCTTTAATGTGGAAATTGCTAAATCTTCTGCCATCCTGACTATGGCCCCATCATACTTGAATTGTTTCTTTTTGGATGCTTGCAGTATTTTCTCTTTAACCCGGGAGCTCTGGAATTTGACTGATACCCTAGGAGTTTTCATGTTGGGACCTCTTTCAGGAGGTGATCAGTAGATTCTTTCAATTTCTATTTTAGCCTCTGTGTCTAAATTATAGCTTTCCTATATAATTTCTTAAAATGTCTATGCATTTTTCTGATCATATCTTTCAGGTAGTCCAGCAATTTTAAAATGTTCTCTTCTCAATCCATTTAGTAGATCAGTAATTTTTCTGATGAGATATTTCATATTTTCTTCTTCTTTCCATTCTTTGGACTTTATTTTGATTTTTCTTGATGTCTCATGGAGTCACCAGCTTCCACTTGCACAATTCTAATTTTTAAGGAATTATTCAGTGAGCTTTTGTACCTCTTTTCCCATTTGACCAATTCTTTTCAAGGAGTTTCTTCCTTCAGTGAATTCTTTTTTTTTCAAGGCAATGAAGGTTAAGTGACTTGCCCAGGGTCACACAGCTAGTAAGTGTCAAGTGTCTGAGGCCAGATTTGAACTCAGGTCCTCCTAAATCCAGGGCCAGTGCTTTATCCACTGTGCCACCTAGCTGCCCCCTCTTCAGTGAATTCTTGTATCTCCTTTTTCCATTTTGGCTTATTTTGCTTTTTAAAGAGTTCTTTTCTTCACTGAATCCTTGTACCCTTTTGCTATTAGGCCAATTCTATTTCTTAAGGTGTTATTGTCGATGGGTCAATCTTTTTTTTGCGGGGCAATGTGGGTTGTGACTTGCCTAGGATCACACAGCTAGTTTCAAGTGTCTGAGGTCACATTTGAACTCAGGTCCTCCTGAATCCAGGACCAGTGCTTTAGCTACTGCGCCACCTAGCTGCCTCCTCTTCAATGAATTCTTTTATCTCCTTTTTTCCATTTTGGCTTATTCTGCCTTTTAAGGAGTTCTTTTCTTCACTGAATTCTTGTATCTCCCTTTCCATTTTGGCTTCTTCTGCTTTTTAAAGAGTTCTTTTCTTCACTGAATCCTTGTACCCTTTTGCTATTAGGTCAATTCTATTTCTTAAAGTGTTATTGTTGATGGGTCAATCTTTTTTTGCAGGGCAATGAGGGTTAAGTGACTTGCCCAGGATCACATAGCTAGTAATTGTCAAGTGTCTGAGGCTGGATTTGAACTCAGGTCCTCCTGAATCCAGGGCTGCTGCTTTATCCACTGTGCCACCTCATTGTCCCCTTTTAAGGTGCTATTTTCTTCAGTATTTTTTGGTGCCTCTTTTTCCAAGCTGTTATTTCTTTTTTCATATTTTTTTGCATCACTTTAATTTCTTTTCCCAAATTTTCCTCTACCATTCTTATCTCTTGAATTCTTCTAGATATTCTTGTTGGGTTTGGGCCCAATTAGCATTTTTCTTTGAGGTTTTGGCTGTAGCTCTTTTCTCACAGTTATCTTCTTCTGAGTTTGTGTCTTTCTCTTCCTTGCCATTGTAATAGCTTTTTGTGTCAAGTTCTTTTGTTGTTGTTGTTTGTTCATTTTTCCAACCTATATCTTGACTTTGATCTTTATATTTAAGTTGGGCTCTGCTCACCTAGAGGTAGGGAGGCACTGTCCCAAGCTTGAGGTTTCTTTATGCTGCTGTCTTCAGAGATAGTTTGGGGGTGAGGGTGGGGAAAGGGATATAAGGACTTTCAAGGAGCACTGGTCCTTGTATCTTTACCCCACCCTAAGTAAAAAGCAGAGCACAGATCAAGAGAAGAGGGACCACACCTCTCCCTGATCACACCACCTTGGAAAAAAGAGCTGACCTCCTAAATTGTCTTAGTCTGGAAAAATGTTTCACCCTGACCTTTTTTTGGCTCTGCTGCTCCAACATTTGATTTGAAGTGTTATTTTGAAGTTTTTTTGAGGGGAATTTTGGGAGATTTCAGCTTGGGTGGCTGCCTCTCTTCCACCATCTTGCCTCCCTCATTACATTTAAAAGGCTTGTCTTCTTCAGTATGAATTCTCTGGTGTTTATTAAGTGCTGAGGTTCTACGAAAGGCTTTTCCACATTCCTTACACTTATAAGGATTCTCTCCAGTATGAATTCTCTGGTGGATGAAAAGGCTTGACTTTTGAGTGAAGCATTTCCCACATTCATTACATTTATAAGGTTTTTCTCCAGTATGAGTCATCATATGCCTAATAAGCATTGAGCTCTGACTGAAGGCTTTCCCACACTCATTACATTTATAAGGCTTCTCTCCAGTATGAATTCTCTGGTGTTTCAAAAGGCGTGAGTTCTCAGTGAAGGCTTTTCCACATTTATTACATTTATAAGGTTTTTCCCCACTATGAATCTTCTGGTGCATTTTAAGTTTTGACATCTCATTGAAGGCTTTCCCACACTCCTCACATTTATAAGGCTTCTCTCCAGTATGAATTCTCTGGTGTCTGACAAGAAATGAGTTTTTAGTGAAAGATAGCCCACATTCACTACATGTATAAGGCTTCTCCCCAGTATGAATCATCTGATGTACAGTAAGAGTAGAGCTCTCATTGAAGGATTTCCCACACTCCTCACATTTATAAGGCTTCTCTCCAGTATGAATCCTCTGGTGAGTGAAAAGGGTTGAGTTTCGAGTGTAGGCTTTTCCACACTCATTACATTTATAAGGCTTCTCTCCAGTATGAATTCTCTCGTGCTTGAAAAGGGTTGAGTATTGAGTGAATGCTTTCCCACATTCATTACATTTATAAGGCTTCTCTCCAGTATGAATCAACATATGCCTATAAAGCACTGAACTCTGACTGAAGGCTTTCCCACACTCAGCACATTTGTAAGGCTTCTCTCCAGAATGGATTTTCTGGTGTTTTGAAAGGTTTGAATTTCCAGTAAAGGCTTTCCCACATTTGTTACACACATAAGGTTTCTCTCCACTATGAATCTTCTGATGTGTTGTAAGTTTTGACATCTCAGTGAAAGCTTTCCCACACTCCTTACATTTATAAGGCTTTTCTCCAGTATGAATTCTCTTGTGCCTTACAAGGTTTGAGTTTTTAGTATAGGCTTCCCCACATTGATTACAAGTATAAGGCTTCTCTCCAGTATGAACCATCTGATGTAAAATAAGGTTTGAGCTCTCAGTAAAGGCTTTTTCACACTTGTCACATTTATACGGCTTCTCTCCAGTATGAATTTTCTGATGCCTAACAAGGGATGAACTTCTATTGAAGGCTTTCCCACAATCATTACATTCATAAGGCTTCTCTCCAGTATGAATCCTCTGATGTATATTCAGTTTAGACACTTCAGTGAAGGCTTTCCCACACTCTTTACATTTGTAAGGCTTCTCTCCCGTATGAATTCTCTGGTGCCTAATAAGAATTGAGTTTTTGGGACAGGATCTCCCACATTCTCTACATTTATATGGTTTCTCTTCCATATGGATCATCTGATGTGAAGCATGGGTTAAGGTCTGACTAAAGGCCTTCTCACAGTCATTACCTTTATGACACTTCTTTCTAGCATAAATTCTCTGGTGTCGAGTAAGTCTTGACTTGTGAGTGAATGTTTGTCCACACTGATTACATTTATAAGCCTTCTCAAGAGCATGGACTTTCTGATGTTCAGAAAACTTTGAATATGGTGGGAAGACTTTCCCACATTCCTTATGATTATAACATTTGTCTCTAGTTTGAATCTTCTGGCTTTTGGCCCTTTTTCTCACATCACTCTCCTGTTTTATTTCCTCACTTTTTACCTGGCTCTCACTTTCACCCCATTCCCCAGAAATAGAGGAGCAATCATCAACACTGCTGAGTCTTTCAATCTTCACTATATGGAAAGATTCATCCTCTGGCTCATCCTTGGTCTTGTTCTTGGACTCCAAATCTGAAAAACAGTAATATAAAGTACAAATGTCTGATATATGTCTAATAGAAAGTATAAATGTTCTGAGCTTTAAGAATGGAAACTAGGGATGAGGTGATGCAACTGTAAGTGGTACTCAGAGGAAAGCAGCACCTGACAGAACCATTTTTTGAAAGTTTCTTTTTAGTATCTCTAGAAATATGGAGAAATAATATCTTTCCTAGGCTGACAACCCTTGCAGACTGTTCATGTTTGAAAGTATTTAGAAGGCCAAGAACTTATGTCCTTTTTTTCCCTAGGGAAATGGGGTAAAGGTAGAATCTAATCTTTGAACAAAGGTTATCTCTTCTATTTTTAAAAAAATCATTGCATTGGTCATTCCCTCAATGGACTATTACATTATCTACTCAGAACCACCATCCTTCTTTCCTTCAGAAAGGCATCTTTATTTGCCAGAAGGAAGTGGTCCAGAATAATTGAGGGCATTGGACGCTTGAAAATAGGCTTAGTCCAAGACTACCAGGACTCCTTCTCAACCTCTGCCCCAGTGGCAGTGTGTCCCTACCATTAGGACCCCCATCTCTTCCACCTGGTGAATTCCTCTCCAGGACCTCTACTTAAGGAAGCACCCACATCGGCAATGCTCACTTCAAACCTGGACACCCCTGCATACTTCTCCTCCTTACTCTGATATGGATACCCCCTTCTCCCAATATTTAAGCAACCTTTTTGAATGCAGACTCCCTTAAGGAGCAGGGGAGTGAGTGAACCTTACTCTCATCAGAATTGGCTCAAAGAGGGAATAACATACACACTCAAGTGGGTATAGTAATATATTGTTCCCTGAGGGAATGTGGGAGGGGAAAGAGATGGGGGGGAGAGGCAAAAGAAGGAAGGGCAGATTGGAGGAGGTGGCAGTAAAAAGCAAAACACTTTTGAGGAGGGATAAGGTGTAGGAAGATAGAAAACAGAGTAAATATCAAGAGGAGGGAATAAGATGGAGGGTAATGTAGTTAGCAATAGTAACCGTGAAAGAAATGATGAGCAGGATATCAGAAGGACATATGAAAAATGCACACCATCAACAAAGAACTGTTGGTACCTGAATACAGATTGAAGTATAATTTTATTTGTTAGCTCCTCTTTCTAAAGGTATTTTGTCTATTTTCTTTCACAACCTGTCTAATGAGAAGATGTTTTACATAACTGCATATGTATGACTTATATTGAATTGCTGGATTTCATAGGGAGGGTTGAGGAGGGAGGGAGGAAGAAAATTTAGAACACAAAGTTTTAAAAAATCAATGTGGGGGCAGCTAGATGGTACGGTGGATAGAGCACTGGCCCTGGAGTCAGGAGTACTTGAGTTCAAATCCAGCCTCAGACACGTAAGACTTACTAGCTGTGTGACCCTGGGCAAGTCACTTAACCCCAACTGCTTCACTAAAAAAAAAAATCAATGTGAAAAGTAATGGTGAACAGGAGGAGTTCAGAGAAACCTGGATGGACTTACATGAACTGATGCTGAACCAAGAGAACATTGTGTACAGTAACAGCAACATTGTGTGATGAACAGTGGTGATAGATTTGGCTCTTTTTAGCAATGCAACGGTCCAAAACAATTTCAAAGAACTTCATGACAGAAAATGTTCTCAACAACCAGAAAAAAGAACTGTGGTTTATGAATGCAGATTGAACCATACTGTTTCTACTTTGGGGCTGTTTTTCCCCTTCTTTTTTGAGGTTTTTACTTTGTGCTCTGACTCTTCTTTCACAATATGACTAATGCAGAAATATGTTTCATGTGATTGCACATATATAACCTATATTAGACTGCTTTCTGTCTTGGGGAAGGGAGGGTGGGAGAAAAATTTGGAACTAAAAATCCTATGAAAACAAATGTTGAAAACTATCCTTATATGTAACTGGAAAATAATAAAATACTGAACTATTAAAAAAACTTTTTTAAAGAACGTAGACTCCCTTTATTGGAATGTAAGCTCCTTAAGAGCCGGGAATCTTCTTCTCTGTGCTTATATATTTATTTTCCAGGTCTTTTTATTCCCAATTCCTGGCACTTAGTGAGCACTTAATAAATGCTTTAAGAATCTATTTGTTAGGGGCAGCTAGGTGGTGCAATGGATAAAGCAGTGGTCCTGGATTCAGGATGACCTAAGTTCAAATCTGGCCTCAGACACTTGACACTTACTAGCTTTGTGACCCTGGGCAAGTCACTTAATCCTCATTGCCCCCCCAAAAAATCCATTTGTCTCTCATGGGCAGAACAAAGTAATAACTCTGTTTGGGAATGTTAAGCCCAAAGTGTATTGTAACATATTTTCTTTTGTTCAAGATTACTATGTTATCACAAAGATTCATGAGTAGATGGATATGTCTGAGGGCATGAGATATGGGTTGGATAGACCATGGTTTGAATGATTTTCAGTAAGTTAAAATTGCTTTGTTATAGAATTACATTAATTTTTTTTCTGGCATGGTAGATTTATGTATGAAATATAGAGATATGGAGATGCAGATATATTACTCTCTATATGTATATGGATATAGATATCCATATATATGTATATGTGTATGGCTACCTATATGTAGATACATATATATATCTATGTGGATATCTATGAGATATATATGTCTGTATATGTACATATACATCTATACACATGCATTAATATGTGTGTATATGCATCTATGCATGTTTGAGTATGTTCCAAGAGATGAACTCTTAGTCTACTTCTTGGACCCATTGGTACTCATTAATCACAAGAAAAGAAATAATATATGATATGTTTATGCTTTTTATTATGATGCCCTTTCACACTTGAGGAAACTTATTTCCCTTTAAGTCTTTTCTCCAGGCTAAGGAGTCAAGGCCCTTCAGCATCCTGGCTGTCCTCTTTCAGACCCTCCAGCTTATCCCTGACGTTTTTTGTGCACAGAGCCCAGAAGTGAACACAACACCCAGATGGGCTTTGTCTGATGAGGGCAGAGGACAAGGACTCTATTGTTGTCATTTCCCTGGAAGCTATCCCCACCCACATAGCAATGACTTGTTTTGGCTCTTATTTCACTGAGGACTGATGACTCCTATTGAGCTTGAAGTCCCAGATAGTTTGAGGAACACCTGCTGCTGTCTTTGATCTTCTGCTGAATTGGATTCAATTTTCATCTTGATCCTTTTGGATCCTGAGTCCATCATCTAATATATTAGCTACGCTCCCAGCATTGTGCCATCTGCAAGCTTGTTGAGCATACCATGTTTGCCTTTGTCCAAGTTGGAGAAAAAATAATCCTAACAAGACAAGACAAGAAGAGTGGGTCACTGAAGCATTTTGGAAGGTAAAGAAGAGAAGAGAAAGAAAAGCCCAGAAAGAAACACTGCCATAGAAATTGTATCATTCTTTCAGTACATTAGAGCCATCAAAATAGAGGCACTTTTTTAGGTACAGGAAGGAACTGAAGGATGGAGAGATAGAAATACAGCCAGAGAAATGGAGGAATTTTATTAGCTGCAGAACAAAACATCAGAAAGTCCAATTCAACATGAAGACATAGAAATTGTATTTTTATGCATAGAGGGCGAGAGAAGAAAGTTCAGATAGAAACACAGCCATAAACCCTAGGTATGTCTTTTTTTAGTACAGAAGGAAGTCATGATAGAGACACAGCTTTGAAAGATACATGACCTTATCATGTGGGTGTTGGAAAATCTGAAGGGAATTCTTTGGCACCTTTCCTTTCAAAAAGCAGGAGCTTCCCCAATTCCCCAGTCTTGGAGGTGAATTCTAGAGGAGGGATATGAACAGGAAGTAGGAACCTAGTACCAGCAGAAGCTCCCAGATTCTCATCTGTGTGAGGGCCTTTGGGATGGTAAAGAGAATCGAGAAGAGTCCCTTCTGGAAATGGAGACCAGTGTAAGCACAGGCAGCTTCTGGCCCCCTGGGAGACAGGGCTCTGGACCCTCAAGCTTTTACTCAGAGTCTGCGCTCAAAGTCCTCTGGTTTCAAAATCAGTCCAGTCAATTTCATGAACAGATGTGAGGACCTACAATGTGCAGAGCCCTGAGCTGGAGAGATTGCCTTGGTCAGGCTCCTGCCCTCAGAGAGCTTCCAACTTCCCCCACCTCCCCCCCCCCCCGTACCACATGCAGAGGAATCCAATAAGAAAAACAAAAATTTCTCTAAAGGTTCCCATCAGATCTCAGACTCTTGAAATTCTCCATTGGGTTTCTGAGCCAGGCCAAACTTCAGATCTTCTCTTGTACTTCAGCCTGATCTACCTGGGAAGATCTTGGTTACAGTATCTGACAGCTTCTGAATCAAACCTCTACTCATTCCCAGTCCAAGCTCCTCTTCAGGCATCCAAGTACAGAGGTTCACAGATACTCAGAAAGTGAGCCAGAAAGACTGCATAAAGGTATGTCAGACAGACAGACATACCTTTAGACTTTTTTTTTGTGAGGCAATTGGGTTAAGTGACTTGCCCAGGGTCACACAGCTAGTAAGTGTTAAGTGTCTGAGGCCGGATTTGAACTTAGGTCCTCCTGACTCCAGGGCTGGTGCTCTATCCACTGTGCCACCTAGCTGCCCCCCATACCTTTAGATTTTTGATAGGATAGATGTGGGGCTAATCTACTCTGCCTAGATAGATATTCTCAATAGTTTCCTCCATTAGAATATACTCTCTGGGGGGCAGCTAGGTGGCAAAGTGGATAAAGCACTGGCCCTGGATTCAGGAGGACCTGAGTTCAAATACGGCCTCAAACACTTGACACTTACTAGCTGTGCGACCCTGGACAAGTCACTTAAGCCTCATTGCTCTGCCCCCCCCCCACACACAAAAAGAATTGTTATAAATATGGTAATGTTTTACATAACTGCACATGTATAACTTATATCTGATTGCTTACCACCTCAGGGAGGGGGGTAGGGAGAGAGGGAGGGAATGAGAGGGAGATAGATTTTGGAACTCCAAACTTTAAATAAATCAATAGAATATGCTCTCTGGGAGAGCTGGTACTGTTTTTGTTCTTGTTGTAATAGTTTAACACCAAAATCTGAGATTGGATGGGAGGAGAGGCAGCTTTTTTTTTTTGCCAATTCTAGCTTTAGGCAGAGAATCTGGGCATTAGGAAGCATTTTGTAAATGCCTCTTGATTCTCTGATAGCCTGCTCAGGCACCCCTCCTCCATCCCAAACCCAGACCCCAATCTCTGCTCTGTTTTCACTCAGAACTGAGATCTCACTGTAAGCTCCCCAACCCTACTTAGTATTATCCCCATATTGGAAGGAAAAGGGGAAGTCAGATCTCCCCTCATCCAGGAAACCGTCATTGCCCCCAAATTATCAGCCTCAGAGACTGAGAGCTGGGAGAAACCATAGAAATGGTTTATATTCTTATACTCATCCATACATTCTCTGAAGGAAGAAAGTGAAGACCAGTGAAGTTGTCCTATGTCCAAAGGTTTCATTTTTAAGTCCTAGAGAGAGATGGCATATGGATGCAGGTTCTCACACTTCAAATGGAATGCTCACTGGGCACTGGATGAAGCACACAATTGACCTTATCACCCACCTCAAATCTAATCTCTAAAACCTTTTTTTCCTTTTTTTTTTTTTTTTTTTTGTGGAGCAATGAGGGTTAAGTGACTTGCCCAGGGTCACACAGCTAGTAAGTGTCAAGTGTCTGAGGCCGAATTTGAACTCAGGTCCTCCTGAATCCAGGGCCGGTGCTTTATCCACTGAGCCACCTAGCTGCCCCTAACCTGTTGTTTCTTGCCCAAAATCAATCTTTGATTTTAAATATTTCCCACTAGCCTGATGTTATTGTTGTTCAATCATTTAAGTCATATCCGATTCTTCATGACCCCATTTGGGGTTTTCTTGGCAGAGACACTGGAGTGATTTGCCATTTCCTTCTCCAGCTCATTTTACAGATAAGGAAACTGAGGCCAAGAGGGTGAAGTGACTTGCAAAGGGCACACAGCTAGTAAGTTTCTAGCCTGAGACGTGATAGTGAATGGTTCACAATCCCTTCTCCAAAAAAAGTTCAACCTGTGTACTTTTTAGTTTAATTTGTTTTTTTTTTAACATTTTCTCCACCATTCTTTTTAAGTCTAAACAACCAAGTAAACAATAAATTAAGAACTGATTTGTAGGGGCAGCTAGGTGGCGCAGTGGATAAAGCACCGGCCCTGGATTCGGGAGTACCTGAGTTCAAGTCCTGCCTCAGACACTTAACACTTACTAGCTGTGTGACCCTGGGCAAGTCACTTAACCCCAATTGCCTCACTTAAAAAAAAAAAAAAGACCTGATTTGTAGCCTTTGCAGAGTCTGATATGTAAATAATCACTCTTATAATATAACAGTTTCTTCCGATGGAATGAGCAGCATACCCCTATCCCTGGTACAGAGTGACCCATGAACCTTGGAATTGGCAGGTTCTCCAACACCTACTCCAGCCCAGCCCTAGCTTCAAGCCATTTCTAACTGCAAGTCATAAAGAGGCAGAGGAATATAACAGGAAGAGTCCTAGAACTAAAGCCAGAAGTCTGGTTTCAAGCAAGTTATTTAGTGTGTATGTCCTTGGCCATGTCACTTGCCTCCATGGCCTTTAGCCGACTCATCTGCCAAATAAAGAGGTAGGATTGGCCTGGATTAGTTCTGAGGTCCCTTCCATTTTTGACAGTCATGAACGTCCTTGATTAGACCATCAATCCCTCTCTTCTCTTCCCCTTCATAAAGTTGAGGGGAAGAAGGCCCCTAGAAAGGAAATAAGTTGCCCAGGATCACACTCTACATCAGGGAAAGAGTCAGAGCCAAGTTCTCTGACCCTGGCTCCTGGTTCTCAGTCCAGGACTCTTTCTCCTACACTTTCCCACCTCTTTAAGTGTCTGGTGCTAACCAGACCTGATGCCCAACATGTCCCTGCATTTACCTAAACCTTTTGCTTCCTTATTCCAACCCTAACCTAAAGCCCAACCCAGATGAGAAAAGCCCAAAGCTACTCAAACTCTCTACAGCAGCCCTAGTCTGGTTCCCAAGCTGGACCCAGTCCTCCCCCTCTCTCCTGCTCCCCACCAGCCATCTTTTTTTGGTGAGGCAATTGGGGTTAAGTGACTTGCCTAAGGTCACACAGCTACTAAGTGTAAAGGGTCTGAGGCCGGATTTGAACTCAGGTCCTCCTGAATCCAGGGCCGGTGCTCTATCCCCACCAGCCATCTCATGGAGCTTCAGCCTCACCAGCTATTCTCCTCAGGCTCCCCCAGGGAGGAAGGAAAAGGGGGGGGTGTTGATTCAGTCAATCGGTCATCATGGAAAAGGAAAGAAGCCGTGGGAGGGGTAGGGGAGGACCCTCTACACAAGTCTTCCCCAATCCTTCATTCTAGGACCTCCCCTATGTTCATTCCCACCAATTTGACCTCCTTGAGGACAGATACTATCTCTTTCTTTATATCCTCAGCACTTAGATCACAGCAGGTTCTTCATAAATGTTTCTTGACTAACTGACTGGGTCCCCAATTTCCTGAGATTCTGGAGTAAATAGTCTGTGGCACAACTGCATGCCATGTTCCCCTTGACTTCCTGAATGATGGTGATCCTGAGTGCTAAGTTCCTAAGGGATTCTAGCCCCTGGCACCTGTGTTGGACCGTTGCCCACAGTTCCCAGGAGAAGTAGAGCCCTTAGATTGGCACTATTCAGACCTTGCCCTAGGCTGCAGCCCTCAACTCACACATGACCCCTGCTTTTAATAGTGCTAGCCTCTCTATTCTAAGATCCCTCCCAACCCTTAAGTTAAATGTACTAAATACTGACCTTCAAAACCCTATGATTCTATTATTGTGCTGTAAGAAATGATGAGCAGGAGGAGTTCAGAGAAACATGGAGGGTCTTGCGTGAGCTGATGATGAGTGAGATGAGCAGAACCAGAAGAACATTGTACACAGTAACATCAACATTGTGTGTTGATCTACTGTGATGGACTATATTCTTCTCACCAATGCAATGGTACAGAATAGTTCCAGGGAACTCATGATGGAAGAGGATCTCCCAATCCAAGAAAAAAAAAAAAAGAACTGCGGAGTATAGATGCTGAATGATCCATACTATTTCTTTTGTTTTTGGTGCTGTTGTTTTTTTCTATTTTGAGGTTTTTCATCATTGCTCTGATTTTTCTCTTATAACATGACTAATGCAGAAATAGGATTAATGTTATTATGTGTATATATATATATATATATATATATATATATATATATATATATATATATATATCCTATATCAGATTACCTGCTGTCTAGGGGAGGGGGAAGGGAGGGGAGGGAGGGAGAAAAATCTGAAATTGTAAAGCTCGTATAAACAAAAGTCTTTACATGTAAAGGAAAAAAATAAAATACTTTATTAATTTAAAAATATAAAGAAGTGGTGAAAATTAAATACTGGATTTGTAAAAAAAAAAAAAACCAAACAAACAAAACCCTATGATTCTGCCTTCTCCAACTCTCTGGGTGAAAGGTGGCCAGAGGAGTCCTCCCACCTCCAAAAGCACTTCCCAGACTATATAGAGAGTCCACAGGACTTGTTGCTGACCTGGATTCTCTTCTGTTTTATAAGGCTTGGGAGGGGTAGGATGGAGAAAAGATGGAGAAGCCTCTTCAGCAGAGACTCTTGGCTACACTCCTCTCTACCTCCACTGTATGACTTTTGTTTTGGTTTGGTGTTTTGGGCGCAGCAATGGGGGTTAAGTGACTTGCCCAGGGTCACACAGCTAGTAAGTGTCAAGCATCTGAGGCTGGATTTGAACTCAGACACTTGACACTTACTAGCTGTGTGACCCTGGAAAAGTCATTTAACCCTCATTGCCCCACAAAAAAACAAAAACAAACAAACAAAAGTGAATATTAAGAGGGAGGTGGAAAGCAGAGCTGTGACAGCTGTAATCCAGGGTTTTCCCTCAATTTTCTAGGGCTGATGAATAATCACAATGGGAAAATAAGGCAGGAGCAAGGACCCAAGAGATTACAGATCTCAGGCTCCTTCTCTGGGTGGGTGGGGGGAACAGAAATAAAACTCTGAGATTTCAGATTTCGCCTCCTTGTATCGACTCTGCTGCCAGATATAGGAGGGAACAGGCACCCTAATACTGGTGGGAATGGGGGATAGGCCAAGAAATCAACACCCTTACTTTACCTTCCCTACATGAACCATACGCCCCCTACCCTAAGCTCTGCTTAAGAGTATGGCTGAAGGGGGCAGCTAGGTAGCACAGTGGATAAAGCACCAGCCCTGGAGTAAGGAGTACCTGAGTTCAAATCCGGCTTCAGACACTTGACACCTACTAGCTGTGTGGCTGTGTGACCCTGGGCAAGTCACTTAACCCTCATTGTCCCAAAAAAAAAAAAAAAGAGTATGGCTGAAGAGCTAGCTGGTATAGAGTGAACAGCGCTGTCCATGGTACTGGCAAAGGAAATGAGAGACCTCTGGTGTTTCAGAGCTGCTTGAAGGCAATTAGAAAGTTCATGGAATTGAGGGAATTTTAGGTAATGATAACACTACCATTTACACAGTATGATGATGTTTGCACAATGCTTTAAATATATTTTCTCACTTGATCATAGACCTAGAGCTACAAGGGACCTTGTACTTAATTTATGTCTGACTCTTCATGGCCCCATTTGGAGTTTTCTTAGCAGAGATGCTGGAGTGGCTTGCTATTTCCTTCTCCAGCTCATTTTATGGATGAGAAAATGGGCAAACAGGGTTGAGTGACTTACCCAGGTTCACTCAGCTAGTGTCTGAGGCTGTTTTTGAACTCAGGAAGAGGAATCTTTCTGCTTCTGGGCACAGTGCTCTTATCTGCTGAGCCACATAGATGCCCTGACCTTAATTTTCTTCTATTCCACTGCTCTCGTTTGATAGTTAAGGAAACTGAGGCCCAGAGAGCTGAGGTGAATTGCTCAAGGTTGCAGAGGTAGTGAGTGGCAGAACTGGGATTTGGATGCATGTCTCCTGACTCTCAATCTAGCTCTCTTCCTATTGCACAATAGCCCCCCTCACCAGGGCAGCTGAGGCCTACTGTGAAGAAAAGACTTGCCCAAGGCCACAAGGTTGGTCCTTCCCAGAGACCACACTGTCTACTGACTATGTAGTTATATGATCCACAGCTTCCTTCCAAGAAAACCAAAGCCACAACAGATGTCGAAGATCCATGGCTAGTGTGGGAGATGCTTTATTATGTTGTTCAGAAAAAAGTTAATTATTGTTTTGTCTAGATCCAGTTAGAGATTGTTTAAACCCAGAATGTCAACCTGACCTTAGTAACTCTCCAGAAAGGCCAGAAATGGCTACAAGGAATCCTGGAGTCCCCCAGGTACTGGATCCACCCAAAGCATTCTTCTTTTGGGTCCTCATGACTCAGTCTTTGGTGGGGGATGGCTCACCCAGCCTTCTGTTTTGGGTTCTTTTTATGTTTTGGATTTTTCCAGATTTTTTTTTGGTGAGGCAATTGGGGTTAAGTGACTTGCCCAGGGTCACAAAGCTAGTAAGTGTTGAGTGTCTGAGGCCAGATTTGAACTCAGGTCCTCCTAACTCCAGGGCCAGTGCTCTATCCACTGCACCACCTAGCTGTCCCGATTTTGTTGAATGTTTACATTTACTCAATATGCATATGCATCTCAATCTACTTTGCTTTACAAAAGATTGTTGAACCATGTGTGTATGTGATATGTATACTGTACTCTTGTTAAAAGCCTATATAATGTAAACCGTCCAGAGTCTGAATGAGAGGGAAATACTTCTCCTTTCTGGCTCACTCTCTTCTACCAAATGACTTAGTAAATTTCTTTCTAAAACAATTTCAGATTGGGGGCTTTGTTCTCATGAATAACACTGGTAGATGGAGAATGGTGGCTTAGTCTACCCTTTGGCACAGATTGAAATGAGGGAACTTGGGGGGAGGAGGCTTAAGCATGTGAAGCAGAAGCTAGAGTTCTGGGAGAGCCTTATAATTCTCAGAATTTATGATTAACCACTGCAGTTCCTCATTACCAACAGTAAAATTGCCCAGAGTCTTCAGAATAGACTTGCACAGTAGGGTGCAGACCAACTCTCCTAAACTTAGCCAAGAACTAGGAATCAGGAAGATTTTTACATTCACTACCTATGTGACTCATCCCCCTGACCCTCAGTTTCCTCATCTCTAAAATGGGCTCAATAACACCTAGAGTATTTATTTCACAGGGATGTTGTCAGATTCCAAGGAGGTATTTGACTGAGCTTGTCACTTGTATAGAAACATTGATCCAATGACTTCAGGTGGGCTGGCAACCTCACCCTCAGCCTCTCCTTCTTCCAGGAAGGGACCCTCTACTTTGGACTTAAACAAGTACCAAAGGCTACAGCAAAATTGACATAGGTTCCAAAGGGCACTGCGGTATTTCACCAGCTTCATTTCTCATCCAGGGGCCCTTGTACTGTAGACTCATAACCACACAGGCTGGGTTATATCACTGACTACTTATCTGAGAAGGAGAACTTCAGTTTCTGCAGAAATCCCAGAGCACATGGGATTCTTCCCACACACACAGTGGACCTGTTTTTGACTCAAAGTCTCTTCCTCACTCTCTTGATCTGACACTACAGAAAATTTCTGGTCAAGATTTGGTGCCTGAACAGAGGCAGACCACCCATCTCCCAAAAAGCTATTCCAGCAAAATACTCAAAAATTACAACAGCCCGAATAATGATCAAGAAAGCCAATTAGAGGGCAGCTAGGTGGTGCAGTGGATAAAGCACTGGCCCTGGATTCAGGAGGACCTGAGTTCAAATCTGGCCTCAGACACTTGACACTTACTAGCTGTGGGACCCTGGGCAAGTCACTTAACCCTCATTGCCCCGCCCCCCCAAAATCAAGAAAACCAATTAGAAACTGTAGGAAATGGATTCTTCTACTCCAGAGAAACACAATAAATTAGCCAGAAGTTCATGGGCAACAGGAAAAAGGTTCATCAAAAAAGTCAATGCAAATACAAACCAGCCAGCAGTCTCCCAACATATAGAGATTACAACAAAGGCAACTCTATCATGAAAAGCTACAAAGACCACAAGAGCAGAAGCCAGCCCTAAGAGAGTCCCAGTTAGATCTATAATCCACATCAGGGACCTTAGAAGGGATTGAGAAGGAAGGAAATACTCCTCATTCTATTCACCTTTCAGTGGTTCTGACATGTAAATGCTCACCCTTAAAATGTAATAATTCCCTCAGGTGCACAGGACACCGCTGTCCCTGGTCCTGAGCAAATCATTTCAATCAAGTTACCAGCAGTGTCTCCTCCGCCAATTCACTTATTTTCTGGGGCCTTCAGCTCACTCATCTGACAAATGAGGAAGCAGGTTGCCCTGGGTTATTTCTGAGAATCATGAAAACCCTTGGATAACATCAGTTCGATGCCTCCTTCCCTTCCTTCTTATAAAGATGAGGGGACTGAGACCATAGGAGAAAAATCACACCCCATGGAAAAGACAGAGCCAGCCTCCCTGTCTGAAGTCTCTTTTTCCTACACCTTCCCACTTCTGCAGGTCTCCAGTGTTAAGCCAAACTGATGTCCACTGGATTTCTATGTTTACCTAGCCCTTCTGTTTTGTAATTCTAACCCTAACCTAAATCCCAACACAGGTACAAAACTCACTAAGAGATGCTAGAGTTCTCAGCTTCTAATTTCTCTACCTCTCCAAGAGGACTCCTACTTGTCAAAGGCATTTCCCAGACATCTAGAGTCCAAATGACTTGTTGCAGACCAATGTTTCGATTCCCTTCTGTCTTATAAGACTTGGTGGAGGGTAGGATAGAGAAGCCTGTTGGGCAGCAACTCTCCACTACACTACTCTCTACCTCCACTGTATGCATCCAAGGTTAATCTGTCTGTAGAAAGGTATGGACACCTGAGTCCTACATACTTTGTTGGACAAGAGATTAGGCACTTAGAGATGTGAACATCCCTTCAGGGATTTTTTTTTGCGGGGGCAATTGGGGTTAAGTGACTTGCCAAGGGTCACACAGCTAGTAAGTGTTAAGTGTCTGAGGTCGGATTTGAACTCAGGTCCTCCTCACTCCAGGACCAGTGCTCTATCCACTGCACCACCTAGCTGCCTCGACCTCATTGAATCTTACAAAGAAGTAGGTACCAGAGGTATTAATCCCTTTTATAGATGGAGAAAATGAAGCCCCAGCAGAATACAGGACTTGCCCAAAGTCATATAGTGAGCCAAATTTGGAAATGGAACCCAGACCTCTTGATACCTAGCCACATATACACAGACATACGTACACAAACACATACATAAACACACATGCAATGCCTTCATTCTTTTTCTCCCTGGGTAAAGATTTAATAAATGGGAGCTAGAGTGAATAATGGTATTGGGGGTGAAAGCTGAGAGACAGGGTTTTCACATTACTGTTCCAGGGGCTGAGGGATAATCCCAATGGGAGGCAAAGCAGAGATTCTGGATTCCAGCATGGTTCTTCTCTGGAGGGAGGAAGAATTGAAATAAAACTCCTACCTTGGGGCAGCTAGGTGGCGCAGTGGATAAAGCACTGGCTCTGGATTCAGGAGTATCCGAGTTCAAAGCCAACCTCAGACACTTGACACTTACTAGCTGTGTGACCTTGGGCAAGTCACTTAACCCCCATTGCCCCCCAAAAAAGAAAAAAGAAAACTCCTACCTTGGGGTTACAGATTTTGGCTTCTTGTGTTAACTCTGCTTCCAGAGATCAGAGGGGATAGACACCCTAACAATGGTGGGAAATGGAAAGTCCAAGGAGTCAACACTCTTACTTTCCCTTTCCTACCTGAACCCCACTTGCCTTACATCCCCCAGAGCCCTAACTGAAAGCTGAGATTGCCTGAAGAGCTAGTCACTGTAAACAGCACTGCCAACATGGCCCCAAAAGGAAACAAAATACCTGGTGCCTTGGGCTGCTGCAAGGCACTTCGGAACCTCAATGAATCTAGAGAAATAATTGTTCATAATAACACTAACGTTTATATAGCATGCCGACTACCCTCTTCTAGGATCTCCAGCTCATTGGTGTCCTCTTTACGTATGGGACATAGCACTGAACCCAATACCCAGATGAGCTCTCACAAGGACAGAGGCCATGGGCACCATCCTGTTCCTGAAAGCTGTGTCTCTCTCAAGGGAGGCCCAGGCAGCAAGAGACTTTCACTGTTATTTCTCACTGTTGGCCTTTATGGTGCTAGCAGTCCCAGATATTTTGAGGAACCCTGGCTGTCTTTGATCCCCTGTTGAATTTCACCCATTTCTTACATGTGCATTATTCAGTAAGCTAATCCTTCCAGCTTCCAGTCATCTCCAAGTTCACTGACTATATGCCTTATATGCCTTTATCCCAGTCACTGGGAGAAAAAAAAAAAGGTCAAACAGCAAAGAAAAAAAGAGGGCAGGGCATTGAAGCACATTTTGGGGCCCCAATTCCAAAGTCTTGGGTGTTATCTCTGGAGGAGATTTCTGGAACAGGAGGTGGGGACCTGGAGCTAGCAGAAGGGAGCAGATGCCAGCCTCTAGGATGGAAAAGAGAAACAGGAAGAGACCCCTCAGAAAATGGGGACCCAGGACAGGTCTCAGAGGCTGGTTTCTATTGAACAAAAACAGTTTCCCCCACCACACACATACACCCAGATGAGGTTCTGACCCTTCTAGCTTTTATTTAGAGTCTAAAATAAAAGGCATTTGGTTTTCAAATCGCTTGACTCAACTTCACATGGATGATGTGCCTCCAGTGCCCATCAGATGAGACTGGCTAAGTCAGGCTCCTGCCCTCCCTTCAGATTTGAACCCAATCAGAGGAATTCAATAAGGAGAACAAGATTGTCCGGTAAGGTTACTCACCTGTGGAGTCTGGGCTGCTGGGATTCTCCATTGAGTCCCTGAGAAGGCAGAAGCTTCGGCTCTTCCCCCGACCTCAGCCTGGAGAACCTGCAATGGTCTTGGTTATAGTTTCTGACTGTTTCAGAATTTAAACATTCACAGCCCTAGCCCCTCCCAGACCATTCAGGTGCTCGATTACAAAGGGAATTCCCCTCCAAAAGGTGTGTTACACAGATGCTCAGAAACCAAGCCCTGGGACCGAGGGCCTCCGGCCACTGCCCCACCCCCCAAGAAAATCTGCAATGGGGGTGGGGTGGGGTTAATCAACTCAGCCTAGCAATTTCCCACTAGTCTCCTCCATTACAATTCTTTCTCCTTTGAGGCAAGTGCTGTTTTTGTTGTTAAAGTTCCGGGCTGGGGTGGGGGATTGGTGGGAGGACTCGAATGCTTTCTTTGAAACTCGGTCTGCCTCCCCAGTCCCCTCCTCCACCCTAGAGCCAAACTCTAAACTCAGCCCCGAGATCCCTTAGAGGAAGTTTAAACCAATCTACCCATTTTCCCAAGGAAGAAAGTGAGCCCCAGTGAACCTGTCTTTTGTGCAAAGTTAAAAATATACATGTGTTGGAATTCCATTTTTTTAAAAATCCAACTCTTGCACTCTGAATTCAGAGCTCACAGGGAAGGAAGGGCTACTTTCCGTACTGGGCGAATCACGGACTTGACTTTGTTCCCCATTATAAACCCAGACCCAAACCTCCTTAGTCCTAAAATCAGTCTTTGATTTTTCAGACAGTGCTAGTAAATGATTAACTGGTTCTCCAAAAACAAAAAACCTGTATACATGATACACTTTTACATTTGTTGTTGGTCAAGTCATTTTGTAGTTGTATTTGACTTTCCATGACCCAATTTGGGGTTTTCTTGGCAGAGACACTGACGTGCTTTGCCATTTCTTTCTCTAGCTCATTTTACAGATGAGGAAACTGAGGCAAACAGGGTGAAGTGACTCACCAAGGATCATACAGCTAGTTAACAACTGAGGTGGGATTTGAACTCAGGAAGATGAGTGTTCCTGACTCTAGGCCTGATACTCTATCCACTGTGTCACCTATCAATCTTCTCTTTGGGATTAGCATTCATAGTTTGACCCCTAGGCATTGGTGACCCCTTGAGTTCTGACACTAGCTGTGTGACCCTGGGCAAGCCACTTAACCCTGTTTGTTTCTGTTTCCCCATCTGTAAAATGAGCTAGAGAAGGAAATGGCAAAACACTCCCGTATCTTTGCCAAGAAAGGCCCAAATGGGGTCAAAAAGAGTCAGACACAACTGAAATGACTGAACAAAAAGGAAGTGTCAGAAAAGAAGAAAAATGAAAAGAGAGTCTTGCTATGAAGAAACTGACAGCAGGGGACACACAGAAAGGGAGGTTGGCTAACAGTATGAAACTGGACCAATGGGAAGCAAGATGCTGATCCCGACCTCATTTGCAAAGGCAGATTCAGTTGAGTGTTAAGGAAAGGAGGCTCAGTGACAGAGGAGTGACTGCAAGAGGGTGAGAGCCTGGTAGGACATACAAAAGGAGAGGCCCATCAGTATAGAATGTTATTTTCTGGGAGGAGCTTCCTGAAGCTGGGAAGGAGCCCTGGATAAAGAGCTGCTCTGTCTCCTTTCCCCTGGGGGGGTCAGCATTTCTTCCATTTTTCTTTGTCATGGGAGGATTATGGGCCCCGGTCACCCCAACAATTCTCTGGGGGGTTCAAGGAACCTTTTCCTTGAAACCTCAGGGGTTTTCCCTTGAAATCAAGTAGGCCTCTCCTTGAACACAATCAAGGACACACACACCCACCTAACGGAGATAAGCGGCACAGATTGAACTGAGCATGCTCCAGGACCATCACCCCACATTCCAATCCTCCTAAGCATCTAGATGAGGTAATCCAGGAGAAGACCACCTGGAACCGCCCATCAGCAGACTGCTTAGACCCATCAGGACAAAGTTGACACCCACCACCAGATCTCTCACGAGGGATTCTTCCTACCACAGCGCAACTCGGGAAGACCACCAGCCCCTCACCCAATAAGAGACTCTTACCCACCCCCCATCTAAACCCTATAAAATGGCACCCCACAAGTCAGTTGGGGGGGAAAGCGTTTTGTTCTGGCAAAACCTTCCTCCCGGCCGGTTTCTCTTGTACCCCAATAAACCTGTTCTCTTATTCCTGATTAGGTCTTGTGCGAGAGTGTAATTCTTTACAGAGGAATCCTAAGGACCCACGTGCTTTCTCCTATTGGTTTCCCCATATCATCTTCTTGTGCTTGGCAAAAGTCCCGGGAGAAGCCAGACACTTCTAAAACCCTGAGACTATCTGAAGTTCTGGACCCACGTAGCATGTGGGTGGGAGAGGGGGAATGGAGAATGTAGCTCCATTGTCTCCTAGGCCGGACAGCTTCTGGACACACCCTAATACCCCAAGGTAGCAAACAGCATTGTGAAGGCATGGAAAACAGTGAGTGAATGGGGCAAGGAGATCCCTGAAGGACAAGGAACTTGCAGCTCACCAAGAAAGTTTCATCCAGGAAAGAAAACCGTCTTCAGGATTGGGAGGACCTAGAACTTGCCCCTTGTTCACCAGATAACATGATCCATAGGTCACACCTCCTCAAAGAACCAGAAGATGGATTCAGCAGAGCCTTTGGATTCAGCAGAGCCTTTGCAGACCTCTCCTGGGCACAGTGCAATACTGAGAAGGGGAAAAGGGCAGATGTTCTTCTCTAGCCCTTTTTCCCCTTGCAGAAGCAAGAAAAGCTTCCCTTTGAGCACAGCTAGGAGTGTCCCTTCCATAACAGAATCTCAGTTCCAAAGAATATCAGAGCTGGCCAGGAGCTCATGGGCATCCAGACGAACCCACCCTTGCCCAAGAATTCTCTCTACAAGGTTCCCAACAGTGTCCTCTACTAGTCTTCATTTGAAAACTTCCAGTGAAGGAAATTCTTTCTTTCCAGAGACTGCCCTAGTCACTTAGCAATTTGAGACAGCTCTTATTACTTTGGTGGGGGTGGAGGGAGGTAATCAGGAGTAAGTGACTTGCCCAGGGTCACACAGCTAGTAAGTATCTAAGGCTGAATCCAGGACCAGTGTTTTATCCACTGAGACACCTAGCTGCCCCTGGGATCCCCTCATTTTACTGAGGGGGAACTTTCAGTGAAAGGGCCTGAGGAAGATGCAGAGTTGCATCTTTTTTGTGTGTGTGTGAGACAATTGGGGTTAAGTGACTTGCCCAGGGTCACACAGCTAGTAAGTGTCAAGTGTCTGAGTCTAGATTTGAACTCAGGTCCTCCTGAATCCAGGGCTGGTGCTTTATCCACTGTACCACCTAGCTGCCCCCAGAGTTGCATCTTTAACTTGTTTTTTTGACCCCAAGTGCCAGGCTTTTTCTAATGTGCTATGCCTCACACACAATAAAGTAGAATTCATAGGAATGAATTAAGCAGGAGATGCCAAGGCATGATAAATGAGAAGTTAGTCAAAGAAACTGAGAGCTGGAAAGAACTCTCAGTAGCCATCCATATGCACCTATTTCTGAACAAGCTTCCATTCTGTACTGTCCACCACCGGTGATCATTCACCCTCTGCCTGAAGAGGACTGAGTGTAATCCATCCCCCTAGAGAGCCCTCTAGGATGGCTCTCACTGTTGTGGAGTTTATTCCTTCCTGACAACCTCCATTTGCCCCTGGTCCTCTGCTCCCATAAGCCTTTGCTCCTGGTTTAGTCCTAGAGAGCCGAGCAGAATCTGATTTAGAGAATCCAAGAACCTCGGAGCTTAGAAGGGATTTCAAAACCAGCTAGTTCGACCTTCATCAGAACAGGAGTACCCACTCTAGGAGTCCTGACCAATAATGACGTAAAACTACACCCACTCCAATAACAGAAAGACTTGGAGAAAGGAGGAGAAAAGTCTTCTGTCACTTGGAAAGATCACCCTCCTTTTTCAGAAATCAGTACCCAGTGAGACAGAGGACTCAGGGGGTTCATGTTGGGGTTCAGTCCTACAACTCCTCACTCATAAATATGAGGAGAAGATTCTAAGGAGCCACAAATGCTCCTGTTTCCTTTCTAACACCCAGGAGGAACCCATAGCAGTCATCTATGTCCAGAGTAACAAATGTCTTGGAGCTTTCACATTTTCACATTTCTTGCATCTGAATCAATCAGGAGGCATTCTTTAAACTTTTGCTAATGCTCTCCTTGTTAATATAGCAATGTCTCCTAACTTGTCTTCCCTGAATCCAGGCTCTCCCTTCTCGAATCTCTCTTCCATAGAGAAGGCATCTGGGTGGCAAAATGGATAGAGCACTGGACCTGGAATTGGGAAGATCTGCTTTCAAGTCTGGCCTTACACACTTACTAGCTGTGGAACCCTGGGTTAATAAAGTCACTTAACTTCTGTTTGCCTCCAAAGGAAGAGTAATGAGGGTGATCAGCCTGGAGCAATAGTTGAAAACCAGATTCATACTGGGCTTTCCAATGCAAAGAGGGAAATGTGTATTTCATCCTGGTTATTGTCTTTCAATCTTGAAGAGGACCAAAATGACACCACTATGTTGGGATTAAGGTATAGTGTGTCCGACTGTGGCTAATCAGACCAATATAAGCTCAAAATAATCTACCACAGGTTGGGCACAAATGGTCCATATTCTTCCTAAAGGCTAGGGGAAAATGACTTGATCAGGGGAATAGGGGGTATGTCCTGTACGTCAGGAATATCAGCTTAGCACCTGGGAGGAGGAAGGTTTGGAGAAGGTAGGAACTGAATGCAGGAATGCCCATTGGGAGACCATTGCCATAGTCTAAGTGAGAAGGTGATGAGAGTATGAATTAGGAAACTATCATATGAATGGAGATGATGATGTTGAAGACATGGAAGGCATAAGTCTTGGCAGCTGATTGGATATGTAAGGGGAGGAAGAAGGGGAAGTTAAAGATGACTGAGCTTGGAAATCTAGGTGATTAGAAGGATGCCGATGTCCTCATCGGAAGTAGGGAAGTTAGGAAGGGGTGGGAAAAGATGAATTTTGAGTCTGCTAATCATGTGTATTTCCCAAGACTTTGTCTTGGGCAACCTTCTCTCTTCCCTCTACACTATTTACCATGGTGGCCTCCTCAGTTTCCATGGATTCAACTAGCAACTCTATGCACATAATTCTCAAGTCTAATTTTTTAGTACCAAAGTCTTTCCTGACTTCTAGTCTGGCATCTCCAACTGCCTCTTAGGCATTTCCAACTAGATTTCTCATAAACATCTTAAACTTAACAGGTTCCAAACTGAACTCATTCTATTTTCACCTAAACCCTTTCCTCTTCACAACTTCACAATTTCTATCAAGAGCATCACTATCTTCCCAGTTAATCAGACTTGCAATCTAGGTGCCATCCTTGATTCCTTACTCTCTCACACCCAATATCTGATTAAGTTGTCAGCTCATGTCATTTCTTTCTTTTCTTTTCTTTTTTTTTTTTTTGGTGAGTCAATTGGGGTTAAGTGACTTGCCCAGGGTCACACAGCTAGTAAGTGTTAAGTGTCTGAGGCCATATTTGAACTCAGGTCCCCCTGAATCCAGGGCCAGTACTCTATCCACTGCGCCACTTAGCTGCCCTTTTCATGTCATTTCTTTGTAATCTCTCTCCTAAACTACCTCTCTTCTCTCCTCTGACATAAAAAGTCTTTGAATATACAGCAAAAAGTTTAGTGAAGCCATATTGTAGAAGATGTTGAAGGAAGTAACATTAAGAGGGCAGGAAAGGGGACAGCTAGGTGGCAAAGTCGATAAAGCACCGGCCCCTAGATTCAGGAGGACCTGAGTTCAAATCCAGTCTCCGACACTTGACACTTACTAGCTGCATGGCCCTGAGTAAGTCACTTAACACCCATTGCCCCGTAAAAAAAAAAGAAGGTAGGAGAGTTGGAAGGGTGTCAAATGCCAGACAGAGGACTTTATGCTTGATTCTAGAGGTGGGTAAAAGGGATCCACTGGTATTTATTGAGTAGTGGGATGACATGGTAGGGACCTGTGCTTTGTTACAGTTTGTTGTTCATTTGTTTTCAGTCAATTCTGATTCTTCATGATCCCAATTGAGGTTTTCTTGGCAAAGATACTGGTTTGCAATTTCCTTCTCCAGTTCATTTTACAGAAGAGGAAACTAAGGCAAATAGGGTTAAGTGACTTACCCAGGATCACATAGCTAGAAAATGTCTCAAGTGGGATCTGAACTCAGGAAGATAAGTCTTCCTTAATCCAAGCCCAGCACTCTCTCCATTGAACCACCTGCCCTGGGCTTAAAAAAAAAATTGTTGTAGAAGGATCAGACTAGGAAGAATTTTGATGCAAGGAGATGAACTGAATTTGATGGCAATAGGCTAGTCACAAGGTGATAGGAGAGTGTATCAGAGTGGTAGCTATGTCAGGGATGGAAGAGTGTTAATGAGAGAAAAAAATGACAAGATTTGGAGACTTCTTGGTCAAATGGAGAGAGGATGAGTGAGAGCAAAGAGTTCTTTAACTCTTTGTACAAATTATGTTGTAAACAAGGATGACTGAAAACATATTGGTGCCCTGACCTATAACACAGAAGGGGTTGGAGTATTGGAGAAAAGACAATGAGTTCTTTGTACATGTTGAGTCTAAGATTTTTATTGAACACCAAGATAAAATGTCCAATAGGCAACTGGTGATGTAGAAATGAAAGTGAAGAGTGAGGCGAGGGCTGAATATCCCAATCTGAGAATCACCTGTATAGAAATGACAATTGAATCCATGAGAGCTCATGAGGTTACCAGATGAGTGGAGAGAAAGTGACAAAGCCTCTGGGTATGGCATAGATGAAGGCCTAGCTAAGGAGACTAAAGGGGGCAGGTAGATATGTAGGAGAAATGGAAGAGAACAGGATTCCAAACACCAAGAAGGGGGATAGTACCTGGATGCAGAAGGTGATCAATGGTGTCAAATGCTACAAAAGCCCATTTCTCACCTATATAAAGTTGTAAGAATATAAGTCATTTATCAATTGAGAAATGGTCAAAGGATATGAACAGGCAGTTTTCAGATGAAGAAGTTAAAGCGATCTATAGGCATATGAAAAAATGCTCTAAATCACTATTGATTAGAGAAATGCAAATTAAAACAACTCAGAGGTACCTCCTAACAACCTAGCAGATTGGCTAATATAACAGAAGAGGAAAATGATAAATGCTGAAGAAAATGTAGGAATTGCCTGGACACTAATGCATTGTTGATGGAGTTGTGAAATGATACAACCATTGTGGAGAGCAATTTGGAACTATGCACAAAGGGCTATCAAAATATACATACTCAGGGCAGCTAGGTGGCACAGTGGATAGAGCACCGGCCCTGGAGTCAGGAGGACCTGAGTTCAAATCCGGCCTCAGACACTTAACACTTACTAGCTGTGTGACTCTGGGCAAGTCACTTAACCCCAATTGCCTCACTAAAAAAAATATATATATATATATATACACACACATACTCTTTGGTCCAGCAATACGAGTACTAGGTCTGTACCCAAAGAGAATATATAAAAGGGAAAAGGTCCTACTTATACAAAAATATTTATAGCAGCTCTTTTAGTGGTGGCAAAGAATTGGAAATTGAGGGGATGTCCATCAACTGCAGAATGGCTGAACAAGTTGTGCTATATGAACGTTATGGAATACTATTGTGCTATAAGAAATGATGGGGGCAGCTGGGTGGCACAGTGGATAGAGCACAGGTCCTGGAGTCAGGAGTACCTGAGTTCAAATCCAGCCTCAGACACTTAACACTTACTAGCTGTGTGACCCTGGGCAAGTCACTTAACCCCAACTGCCTCACTAAAGAAAAAAAAGAAAGAAAGAAAGAAAGAAATGATGAGCAGACTAATTTCAGAAAAACCTGAAAAGACTTACATGAACTTACATGATGCAAAGTGAAGTGAGCAGAACCAGAAGAACATTGCACACAATAACATCGTGTGATGATCAACTGTGATAGTCTTAGTTCTTCTCAGCAATACAATGATCCAAGACAATTCCAAAAGACTCATGATGGAAAATGCTATGCACATCCAGAGAAAGAACTATGAGTGGGGGAGCTAGGTGGATAAAGCATTGGCCCTGGATTCAGGAGGATCTGAGTTCAAATCCGGCCTCAGACACTTAACATGTACTAGCTGTGTGACCCTGGGCAGGTCACTTAACCCTCATTGCTTGGCCAAAAAAAATTAAATTAAGAATTTTTTAAAAAGAAAGAACGAACTATGGCGTCTGAATGCAGAGTGAAGTATACTATATTTTCAGGGGTTTTTTTTGTTTTTTATGGTTTTTCCCTTTTGTTCTGTTTCTTCCTTCAAAACATGACTAAAGTGGAAATATATTTAACATGATTGTACACATATAGCCTATATCAGATTGCTTGCCATCTTGGGAAGGGGGAAGGGGAAGGAGGGAGAGAGAAAAATTTGGAACTCAAAAACTCATAAAAAATGAATGTTGAAGGGGCAGCTAGGTGGCACAGTGGATAAGCACTGGCCCTTGATTTAGGAGAACCTGAGTTCAAATCTGGCCTCAGACACTTGACACTTACTAGCTATGTGACCCTGGGCAAGTCACTTTACCCTGATTGCCCTGCAAAAAAGAAAAGAAAAGAAAAATGAATGTTGAAAACTACCTTTATATGTAACTGAAAAAATTAAATACTATTTACAAAACAGAAAAAATGCTACAGAAGCCAATTAGCATTAGAATGCAGAGGAGGTCATTCAGTTTGGTCATTAAAATATCACAGGGGACTTTGGAGAGAGAAGTTTCACTTGAGTGATGAGATCCAAAGCCAAACTGTAGGTGTTGGGAACAAAGGGAGAGAAGAGAAATGGAACCACTAAGTTCATTCCTTATCAAGGAGTTTTATTGAGAAGAGGAGGAGATACACCAGAAATATCTGCTGGGAAGACAAGATCAAGTAAGGGTCTATTAAGGATGGGTTAGACCTAAGAGTGTTTCAACTGGGAAGGAGCCACTGAATAGGGAGAGATTAAAGAACAGAGAGAGTGGGCATGATATTGTTGCAACCTGCTAGAGAAGAGGGGATTGGCTTTGTAAACAAAATAGGTTAGAGATGCAGTGAAGGAGGACATGGTTGGAGATAATGGCAGAAGGGTTTGAGATTAGAAAGAGACTTGTGAATAACCTCAGTTTTTCTGGGAAGAAGTAGGTAAGGTCCTCAGGTGAGAGTGTGAGGTGAGGGGAGAGAAGACAGAGTGTTGGTAGAGCTTCTGTGGTGAGTTGGGCAGAGAAATGATTAGGAAGATTGGAGTAGCAGAAACATGTATCAGTGTCCCCAGCCAAGTGGGCTTTTCCTTAAAAGAAATTGAAACTGTCCTTGGAACTTGACTGCTCCGGGAACTCGAGATCGGGCCATTCCTGGTTGCTGAGTAAAGAGAGGAAGTTCAGCTCCTCCTTGAGGCTGGACCAGATGACCATAGTGGCCAACACAGGGGCAAGGAAGGTGCAGACGTGGTCCCTGAGGATCTTTGTTGAATATCCTTCCCCTGCTGTGGCAAAGCATCTCCTCTGGTTAGCACTATACGAAGTTCCCCATCACACCCAAACAGCGCTTGAGCTTCTCTGGGGGTCTAGAGACCTTTTGCAATACAGAGAACTTCTGCTTTGACTTTGGAATTCTGAGTTATCACCAGCCCCTTCCTTCCTAGCCTTTTAACAAGGGTGGTGGGTGCAGAACTCTGTGCATGTAGGGCCCATATTGTTTGTGTGGAGAAGCTTCTTTGGTGAGTGCAGCATTTCAGCTTTCAGCAGCTGTGTAACCTGGTATCCATCCATTCCCCTCCAGGAAGTGACCTTGATAAGCAGCATGTGGGCCCCCAGAGTGGTCATCGTTGGCAAAGATTCTGCCACCTTCATCTGACAAAGTACCCCAGTGTACTAGCAAGGAGGTCAGGAGGTGAGGGTGCACATCACCACTCTGCCTCTTCCTGGTTATGAGACAGTGGGGAAGTCCCTTAATTTCCATGGGCCTCAGTTTCTTGATTTGTCCAAGGAAGCATTTGGCCTAGGCCTGTGTATTCTGGGATTCTGCAGTCCCCTCTCTCCCATCTGCTGACTTGTTCCCTCCTGGCTCTCCTTGGTCTCTTACCCTCCTTTTTGTGCCTCTTTCTCCAAGCATATCTTCGACTCACTCTTTCTTCCTATCCAGTTCCCTCCCTTTCATGTCCTTTCTATCTCTTCTTTTATCAGTCTCTCCATTCCATCCCCTACCTTTACCATTCCACCTCTTTATCCACTTTTCTTCTCCTCATACTTTCCCCCCTATATTCTTTCATTTACTTCATTTCTTTTACCTATATCATCTGTTTTCCAATCTCCTGCAAGCTCCCCTCTCCCTTCTCTATCTCTGTCTGTTTCTGTTTCTTTCTCTCCCTGCCCTTACCTTACCCTTTCTTTGTGGGAAGCAGCTAGGTGGTGCAGTGGATAGAGCAGTGGCCCTGTAGTTGACAGGACCTGAGTTCAAATTTCACTTTAGACACTTACTAGCTGTGTGATCCTGGGCAAGTCACTTAACCCCAGTTGCCTTAAACATCCAGGGCAATCTCCATTTGTCCTGATGTAAATCTTGCCACTGGACCCAGATGGCTCTGGAGGAGAGAGTGAGGGTTGGTGACTTTGCACAGCCTGGCCTCACTTCAATCTAATTCACTGTAAGTCATGATATCACCCCAATGTCATGGTCCACTTTGAAAATGAAGGTCGAGTGAGCTCCCGAACTCATGACACGATTGCTCCAAAAAACATCCAAATGAGGTCACAGGACAATGCCCGGAGCAGCAAAACCCACAGAAGAATGTGCTGAAATCATCTTCTAACCAAGAACGGCTTGGAAGGTCAGAAGGAGGGAGCTGCTGTGCTGATACAGGAGTCGGGCCCAACCCCACAGTCACCCTGACACAGATCCAGTCCCAGGAAGTCCTCACCAGAGAAGCAGACCCCCAGAGCCTCCAAATCAGCTGAAGCACCAGTGTCATCTGGAACTAAGCTCACAGTCTGGTGAGTGGGCTGAGCCCTGGGCAGGGGGGAGACTACAGGGGTCTCTGCTGGTGCTGAGGCAGAACTTGGATTTTACACCCCTGCTGAGAACCAGGAGGTAGGCTCGAGTATCAATGGCCCAGGTGGGGGAGGGGCACAGGCTCCTCAGAGCTAACAACCACAACACACAAAGCTGGTTGATTAGCAAGTTGGTCTGGGTTCATCTAAGGACCAGGGAACAGGCCGGGTGAGGGAAGAACCTGATTCTCCTTAAATCATACCACCTGGAACTTCTTAAGCTTGGGATACTGAAGCCTGGAAACAGTGCCACACTTTAAGGAGCTAAAAGTCAAGTAAAAGAAAGGCAAGATGAGCAGACAGAGAAAGGTGAGGACCATACAAAGTTTCTTCAGTAACAAGGAAGACCGAGGGGCACCCTCCAAGGAAGATGTCAATATCAGGGCCCCTATATCTAAAGCTTCGAAGAAAAATACGAATTGGTCTCAGGCCATAAAGGTGCTCAAAAAGGACTTTGAAGATGAAGTTAGAGAGGTAGAGGAAAAAGTGGAAAGAGAAATGAGGGAGATGCAGGGAAGACATGAGAAAAAAGTCAACAGCTTGAAAAGTCAAATTGGCCAAATGGAAAAGGAGGTACAAAAGCTCTCTGATGAAAATAATTGCCTAAGAATTACGATTGAACAAATGGAAGCCAGTGACTTTATGAGAAACCAAGACACAATAAAGCAAATCCAAATGAATAAAAAAGAGGGCAATGTGAAATATCTTCTGGGAAAAACTGCTGACCTGGAAAATAGGTCCAGGAGAGATAATTTGAAAATTATTGGTCTACCTGAAAACCATGATCAAGGAAAGATATTCTCAGGGAAAATTGCCCTGAAATTCCAGAAGAAGCAGCTAAAATAGAAATTGAAAGAATCCACCAATCACCTCCAGAAAGAGATCCCAAAAGAAAAACTCCTAGTAATATTATAGCCAAATTCCAGAGCTCTCCGGTCAAGGAGAAAATATTGCAAGCTGCCAAAAAGAAAGAATTCAAGTACTGTGGAGCCCCAGTCAGGATAGCACAAGATCTAGCAGCTTCCAGAGGGCATGGAATATGATATTACAAAGGGCAAAGGAAATGGGATTACAACCAAGAATCACCTACCCAGCAAAACTCAGCATTATCTTTCAGAGGAAAAAATGGGACTTTAATGAAAAAGAAGACTTTCAGATATTTGTGATGAAAAGACCTGAACTGAATGGCAAATTTGACTTCCAAATACAAGACCCTAGAGAACCATAAAAAAATTGGAGCTGGGGGACATACCTGGGGTTGTACAGTGGGTGACTGTCTTGTGTCTGAGGCCAGGTTTTGGCTGGGATCCCCCTGCGTCCAGGGGTGATGATTTGTCCACTGTGTCATTTAGATAGGTGATGACATCTTTAGAGGGGTGAAGGGAATTCACTGGGGGAGGGGGAAGGGCAGAAGTGAAATCCTACATGAAAGTAACAGGAAAAGGCTTATGGAGTTGGGGAAGAGATGGAAGAGGAGCAGGGCAGTAAATGAATTTTACACTCATCAGAAAAGGCTGAAAGACCTTAAACTCATCAGAGCTGCCTCAAGGAGGGACTAACAGACACACCCAACTGGGTGGAGTAATCTGTTTAATCTGGGCAGTAAATGAGCCTAACACTCAATTGGGTGGAGTAATCTCTCTAACCCTGCAGGAAAATAGGAGGGGAAGGGGATATAGAGAGAGGGGCAAAAGAAGGAAGGGCAGAGTGGGGGAGGGGACAGACAGAAGCAAATCCCTTTTGAAGAGGGATAGGATGAAAGAAGATGGATAATAGAATAAATATCATGGGGAAGGGAATAGGATGGAAGGGAAACAGTTAACAATAGTAATCATGAAAAAGAGAAAAGGGGGAAAAATTGTACAAAAAATATTTATAGCAACTCTTGGTGGAGGCTAAGAATTGAGAATCCAGGGAATGTCCATCAATTGAGGAATGATGGAAAAAGCTGTGTTATATGATTGTGGTGGAATGGTTTTGTGCTGCAGGAAATGACAAACAGGATGATCCCCCAAAAACCTTGAAAGACTAATGAACATCAATGTATAGTGAAGTGAGCAGAGCTGGGAGGACATTGTGTGTCATGACAGCAGTATTGTTCAATGAACAATTGTGAATGACTTAACTACTCTCAGCAGTGCAATGATCCAAGACAATCCCAAGAAACTAATGAGGAAGCTTACTATGCACCTCTATAGAAAGAACTGATAAAAAGAACACTTGAGGATTATACATATATAACCTGATTGTGATCTTGTGGAGGGGGGAGGAAAGGGAGGGAGGGAGGGAGAAAAATTTGGAACTCTAAATCTTATGAAAATGAATGTTGAAAACTACCATTATATGTAACTGGAAAATAAAATAAATGTTTGTTGCTGAAAAAAAAAAAAGGAAAAAGAAGGCAAAGAAAACAAATCCTGCTACAGATATATGCAAAACAAATTCTCACATTAGCCATGTTAAAAAAAGATAATTTTTAAAAAGAAGTAAAAGAATATATGTTTCAATCTGCAATAAATAAATAAATAAATAAATGTATGGACCACTGTAAAAAAAAAAAGAAAATGAAGGTCAAACAACTCAACTCTTTCTTTACAAGTTCTGTCCTTAAAGACAGTTACAAGTTTATGTTGGAAGGTACCTTAGACATGATCTTACTCAATTAATTTATTTCATAGAGGGTGAAATTGGAGCCTAGAAAAGAGAAGAGACTTGCCCAAGACTACAGAGCTATTAAGTGTAAGTACTGAGCTTCAGACTTAGGGCTTATGATTCCCAAGGCATTGCTCTTTCTCCTACTCTGTCATCTTCCAGCCCCCTCTTCCTCCATGTTCTGACCCTTCTAGAAGCTCCCAGGGCCCCTCAGTCAAACTCTGAGATGCCTGGAAGGCCCCCTTCCTTTGACCAACACATCCCTGCTGACCTGCTGCACCAGCTTGTTCCTCAGACAGTAGATAAAAGGGTTCAGCAGGGGAGCGACAGTGGTATTGAAGAAGGCCACCCCCTTGTTGAGGTCCAGCTGTCCAGTCTGAGTGGGATGGAGGTACATGATGATGCAGCTGCCATAGGTGATGGAGACCACCAGGATGTGGGAGGAGCAGGTCGAGAAGGCCTTGTGCCGACCCTGGGCAGAGGGCAGCTGTAGCAGAGTCCAGATGATGCAGATGTAGGATGCGGCTGTCACAGTGAGGGCACCAGCCAGGGTGCACACGGCCACCAAGAAGGCAAGCAGCTGCAGAAGCCTGGTGTCGGTGCACGCCAGGGCCAACAGGGGGGTGCTATCACAGAAGAAGTGGTTGAGCACCTTTGGTCCACAGAGTGGCAGGAGGAGGAGCCAGATGCAGGGCCCTGAGAGGAAAAGAAAGCCTCCAGCCCAGCAGCCCAGGACCAGCCCCAGGCAGGTCCGGCTGGTCATGAGGGCCGGGTACCTCAGGGGAGAGCAGATGGCCAGGTATCGATCCACAGACATTACAGCCAACAGAAAGAACTCTACAGTGCCCAGGATGAAATAAAGAATCATTTGGGAGAAGCATCTGGATGGGGAGATGGTCTTCTGGCCTGTGAGGAGGTGGCTGAGAACCTGGGGAGTGATGACTGAGGTGAAGCCCATCTCCAGCAGGGAGAAATTTCTCAGGAAATAATACATGGGAGTTTGCAGGCGGCGGTCCATCAGGGAGAGGCCCACGATGAACAAGTTGCCCATCAGAGTCAGCAGGTACGTGGGCAGGAGGACAGTGAATAGCAGGAGCTGCAGGCCCCGAAGGTCGGTGATGCCAAGCAGAATGAACTCAGTCCCCTCTGAGTAGTTCCCCAGATCACTCCACCCTCCTGGAGGCATCTGGAAGGGGCGGGGGCAGAAAGGAGGTCAGAGCCTCTCAGAGCACAGAGTTCTTAAATCTAGAAAGGACTTTAGAGGACTTGTTTGTACAAAATTATTTATAGCAATTCTTTTTTTGATGACAAAGAGTTAAAAATTGAGGGGATGCCCCTCAATTTCAATCAATTGCGGTATGGCTAAAAAAGGTATATATAAGCTCCTTATGGGCAAGAATTATATTTTGATTTTTCATCCCAAGCCCTTATCATAGTAAGTAATAAATGCTCCCCTGAAAAAATAATAAACCTATTACATGTTAAATAACATTTAAAAATTATTGTTAAATTTGTCCTTACATGTAAATGGGAAAAATCTTTTTAAAAAGAAAGACCATTATTTGAAGCAGAGGCAAAGCAATGGGGTTTTGGGGGGTTTTTTGCATGGCAATGAGGGTTAAGTGATTTGCCCAGGGTCACACAGATAATAAGTGCCAAGTGTTTGAGGCTGGATTTGAACTCAGGTCCTCCTGAATCCAGGGCCAGTGCTTTATCCACTGCAGTGCCACCTAGCTGCCCCCTGAGGCAAAAACAATGTAAGATGATGATGAGGACATTGAGGAGGAGGATGATAAAGGGGACTGCCCTCTTTAGTCTTTTTTTTTGTCAGTGTATCACTCAAATTCACTTCTCTCTTCATTCCCCTTTACATTGTTAGTCATCATAGAAGCCTTTATAAGTATTTTTAATAGTATTGCTTCATTTAAGGAAACCATGTTTCTTTCTTTTTTGTTGTTGTTGTTGGACAATGGGGTTTAAGTGACTTGCCCAGGGTCACACACCTAGGAAGTGTCAAGTTTCTGAGGCCGGATTTGAACTCAGGTACTCCTGAATCCAGGGCCGGTGCTTTATCCACTGTGCCACCTAGCTGCCCCAGAAACCATGTTTCTTAAAGAAGCACAGGGGGGTTTGTGAGAAAACAATGGGTTTTGGAACACCCAGAAGATTTGCTAGAGGGGATAATACTAAGATTGATTGGATTGACTTTGCTGATAAACTCACTTAAAGTTAACTCAATTAAAACCACATCTACCTTGATACCATAAGTAAATTAGGAGAGGAAGAAATGCTTTATCTCTCAGATTTCTGGAAAGGAGAACAGTTTATGACTAAACAAGAGATAGAGAATATTACAACATGCAAAATGGATGATTTTGATTACATTAAATTTAAAAAGTTTTTGCAGAAACAGAAGCAATGCATCCAAAATTAGAAAGGAGGCAGAAATCTGGGAAACAATTTTTATAGCCAATATTTCTGACAAAGGCCTCACTTCTAAAATATATCCGGAACTAAATCAAATTTACAAGAATCCAAGTCATTTCCCAACTGAGCAATGGTCACAGGATATGAACAGGCAGTTTTCTGATGAAGAAATCAAAGCTATCTATTGTCATATGAAAAAATGCTCTAAATCACTATTGATTAGAGAAATGCAAATAAAAACAACTTTGGGGGGCAGCTGGGTGGCAAGTCACTTGACCCCAATTGCCTCACCAAAAAAAAAAAAGAATAATAAAAAAAACCCCAACTTTGAGGTACCACCTGACATCTATCAGATTGGCTAATATGACAAAAAATGAAAATAATAAATGTTGAAGAAGCTGCGGAAAAATTGGAAAACTAATGCATTGTTGGTGGAGCTGTGAACTGATCTAACCATTCTGGAGAGCAATTTGGAATTATGCCCAAAGGGCTATAAAGCTATGCATACCGTTTGACCCAGCAATACCACTATTAGGTCTTTTCCCCAAAGAGATCATAAAAAAAGGGAAAAAGATCCACATGTGCAAAAATATTTATAGCTGCTCTTTTTGTGGTGGCAAAGAACTGGAAATTGAGGGGATGCCCATCAGTTGGGGAATGGCTGAACAAGTCGAGGTATATGAATGTAATAGGATACTATTGTGCTGTAAGAAATGATGAGCGGGCAAATTTCAGAGAAACCTGGAAGGACTTACATGAACTGATGCTGAAATGAGCAGAACAAGGAGAACATTGTACACAGTATCAACAACATTGTGTGTTAATCAACTGTGATAGACTTGACTCTTCTCAGCAATACAATGGTCCAAGATAGTTCCAAAGGACTCATGATGGAAAATGCTTTCCAAATCCAGGGAAAAAAACCACTATGGAATCTAGATGCAGATTGAACCATATTATTTTTGTTGTTTTTGTTGTTATTTTTCTTTTTTGAGGTTTTTTCCTTTTGCTCTGATTCTTCTTGCACAGCATGACTAATGCAGAAATATGTTTAATGTGATTGTACGTATGTAACCTATATCGGATTGCTTGCTGTCTTGGGGAAAGGGGAGGGAGGGAGAAAAAATTGAAACTAAAAATCTTTTTTTTTTTTTTTAGTGAGATAATTGGGGTTAAATGACTTGCCCAGGGTCACACAGCTAGTAAGTGTTCAATGCCTGAGGTCAGATTTGAACTCAGGTACTCCTGACTCCAGGGCTGGTGCTCTAGCCACTGCACCACCTAGCTGCCCCTAAAAATCTTTTTAAAACAAATGTTGCAAACTATCTCTACATGTAACTGGTAAATAATAAAATACTTTTATGGGGAAAAAAACCCAAACAACACTCCTACCTGAAAGCCTTGCCCTCAGAGAGTGTGTTCTCTGAACTCTGACCTCAGCATGTTCTGCTCATGGACCATCCTCAAGTCCAGTAAACCAATAGATCTGAAGAATGCTAGCCAATGAGCTTGGAGCTATATGGAAGGGCCATCTTTCCTTGAGAACAAGAGTTAGAGAGTTAGGCTCTCAGACACACTCATGGTGGAGGATTTGGAGGAAGAAGGAGGCCAGGCTGAGCTCTATCTCTCCTTTAGGTTAGATAGACCTTCTTAACATTCTGAGCCAAGTGTTCTCTCTTGACTAATATTTGGTATGCTTTAATAAATGCTTAATGCCCCAAACTGGTGCTAAAGCCTCTAATTTATAAGTAGCACTATATTAGGAACCCCACTACGTTTCCCTAAACTTGGGACAGAAATAAGGCAACCACATATAATTGTAAACACCACAGGAAAAAGCAATGAAAGATGAGGAGGAGGGTGTCGATGATGATGCTGATGATAAAATGTATGGGACTTACTTTGCTGGGCTATTGTTGTTGTTTTTTTTTTACATATAAGGTATTTTATTTTTTCCATTACATGTAAAGATAGTTCTCAACTTTTGTTTATACAAGCTTTACAATTTCAGATTTTTCTCCCTCCCTCCCCTCCCTCCCCCCTCCCCTAGACAGCAGGTAATCTGATATAGGTTATATCTATATATCTCTATACATATACATATAGATATAGATATATATACACACACATATATACACATAATAACATTAATCCTATTTCTGCATTAATCCTGTTACAAGAGAAAGAATCAGAGCAGTGATGCAAAACCTCAAAATAGAAAAAAACAACAGCACCCAAAACAAAAGAAATAATATGGTTCAATCAGCATCTATACTCCACAGTTCTTTCTTTCTTTTTTTTTCTTGGATTTGGAGATCCTCTTCTATCATGAGTTCCCTGGAACTCTTCTGTACCATTGCATTGGTGAGAGGAATATAGTCCATCACAGTAGGTCAACACTCAATGTTAATGATACTGTGTACAATGTTCTTCTGGTTCTGCTCATCTCACTCATCATTTTGCTGGGCTATTGTGAAGAAAATTCTTTGTCAGGTATAAGGTCCTATATAAATGTTATCTATTACTGTTGTTGCAATAATCAACATCATGGGTCTATTGTAAGAAAATCTCTTTTTAAAGTACTATATAAATGTAGTTTACTATTTTAAAAAATGATGAGCAGGATGCTATCATTTACAAGATTTACATGAGCTGATGCAAAGTATACAAAATAACAGCAATATTGTAAGATAATCAGCTGTGAGTGACTTAGTTATTTTTAGCAATGCAATGATCCAAGACAACTCTGAAGGACTTGTGAAAAATGCAATCCATCTACAGAGAAAGAACTGATTGTATCTGAATACAGATTGAAGCATAATTTTTCTGTTAGTTGCTTTTTCTAAAGTTTTTTTTTGTCTGTTTTCTTTCACAACCTGACTAATGTGAAAATGTTTTGCATGACTACACAGTATAATTTATATGGAATTGCTTGAGTTCTTAAGGGGTGGTGGGGAGGGAGGGAGGAAGAGAATTTAGAACACAAAATTTTAAAAATCAATGCTAAAATTTGTTTTTACGTGTCATTTGGGGAAAATAAAATTCTAAATAAAAGGCCTTTAGAGACCAACCCCAGATCAATCAATGACTAACCAGCATTTATTAAGCGATCAGTCAATGCTGAAAGGCAAACACAGTCCTATATTCAGGGAGCTTACATCATAGTGGAGGAGACAACATGTAAATAATGAGGTAAATAAAAGAGATGTATCGAGTATGTGAGGAAATCTGAAAGATGACTGGGAACAGCCTCCTATAAAAGATGGGATTTGTGTTGAGATTTGAAGGAAGCCAGGGAAGTCAGCCGGTGGGAAGGAGAGAGCACTGGAGCATCTAGGCAGGGGAGATGGCTAGTACAAATGCATAGAGGAGGCAGATTGTCATAAGTGAGGAAAGGCAGGAAAGGGATGGGTTGTGAAAGACTCGAAATAGCAGACAGAAGGCAGTAGCCTCTGGGCCACTTCCAATTAGGCAGATGATGATGATGATCCAGAGGATGGAGGGATGGGAGAACCATGGGAGAGTAAGTAGCCAGTGCACAAAATGGATTCAGACTGAGGGGAGCCAATTGGTTTTGGTGAGGCAATTAGTGTTAAGTGACTTGTCCAGGGTCACACAGCTAGTAAGCATTAAGTGTATGGGGTCGGATTTGAACTCAGGTCCTCCTGAATCCAGGGCCAGTGCTTTATCCACTGCGCCACCTAGTTGCCCCATTGAGGGGACCCAATTGGGGGTGAGCCCTTTGGCATAGCAGATGAAGAGGCTCACGCTGACAGCGGTGATGTTCAGCAAGAAAAGACATCTGCAACAACCCCAACAAGCTGCTACACTGGAAGATCAGGGCAATGCTGCCTCCTGGCTGCCCTCAAGTTCACCTAAAGTCCCATCTTTTTAAAAAATAATAATAAACATTTTTATTTAAAGATTTGAATTTTAAATTCTATCCCTTCCTCCTTCCCTCCCTGAGGCAGTAAGGAATCAGATATAGGTTATCCACATGCAATTACATTTGTATAAGAAAATGAATTTTTAAAAATGAGAGTGAAAAATAGCATTCTTTCGTCTATGTTCCATCAATATCAGTTCTTTTTTTGGAGGTGGATAGTATGCTTCATCATTAGCCATTTGGGATTGTCCAGCATAATTGTATTGCTGAGAATAGCTAAGTCATTCACAGTTGTTCATCAAACAATATTGCTGTCACTGTGCACAATGTTCTCTTGGTTCTGCTCACTTCACTATCCATCAGTTTATACAACTCTTTCCAGGCCTTTCTGAAATCATCCTGCTTGTCATTTCTTATAGCATAACAATAGTACATCACCATCATATACCACAACTTGTTTAGCCATTCCTCAATTTATAGGCATTCCCTTTGATTTCCAATTCTCAGCCACCACAAAAAGAGCTGCTATAATTATTTTTGTCCAAATAGGCCTTTTTCTCATTTGGGATATCTCTTAGAGATAAACCTAGCAGTAAGTCCCATCTTTTGCAAGAAGCCTCTCCCAGTCTTCAGTAACCTTAGTTTTCCCTCTGAGATGACCTCTGGTCTTTCCTGTACAAAATTCACCTCAGAACTCCTGACTCCAAAGCCATACTTAGTTCAAGTGAGAGGGAGGATAGAAAGAGTCTTTGCTCTGTTCTAGACTTGCCCAGTGGCTGTGGATGTATCTCTTCCTTTTATATAAAAGGGGAAGGCTGTGCTCAATCTCTAAATGTTCCCCACCTCTGCCAAGGTGCCCTGACTAAACTCCCTGAAGATGTCTTTTCCGGGCCACATGTTGTCTCCTCATAGGACCCCCACCCCAGGGGCATCATCTCCTTCAAATCTGCATCTCCCCTTAAGATCTAGAACTGTTCTAGGCGACTCAACAAGATCTAGAAACCATGTAGCCACCTGTTGAAGGAGCAGATGATAACTAGTATGGAGAGGAAAAAGCTTTGATAAGGTAGGGGAAGGGGAGTCAGTCACACTTGTCAAGGATCAAAAAGTTTGCCATATGGAAGAGGGAATAGACTCATCTCTCTTGTCCCTATAGGTGGAGATGGGGGAAAGTTTTTGATTGGTCTGCTTGGAGAGTAGTGAGTTCATCATAGACACAATCCCGGGCCCATGCATCTAGAGATGGAAAGCACCATGTCTATGCCAACCCCCTTACTTTATAGATAATGAAACTGAGGCACTGAGAAGGGAAGAGAGGGTCCTAAAGTCACCCAGATAGAAAGAAGTATAGTCAGCATCCCAAGCCAAGATCTCTGTCTCTCTCCATGACAGTTAAGGTCATCCACTCTGGTATACAGTGGATCACCACTTGTCAGGGATGGCGTAGGGGGAACCTTTGGTCAGACATGGGTGGTACTAGATGCTCCTTTCACCCCTTCCAACACCAGTTCTGAATTTCAGAGGTCCTCACGTGGTGAGGGCTAGACAGTGGAGATGCCCACCTTCTCTGACCTTGTCCTCCCCAGCACCAAGCCAAGAAAAGTTCCCACGATTGCCTTAATGGACTGGGCCTAAGATAACCACATAATCACTTATATTATACCTGGAAACAGCCTATGAGAACATCTAGAATAACCCCCTTTCCAGTTTTGAGATGAGAAAACAGCCCAGAGAAGGAAGCGGCAGTGACCACCACCTTCACTTTGTCCCAAGCCATCATCTATAGATGGAGATAATCCCAGGGTCTCGTGGCATATCAGTGGCTGACTTGGGACCTTAGACTACAGTCTTTTGGCTCATACCAGAGTGTCCTGACCTCAAGATCCTGGGAGCCTAGCTGCTTGGTAGAGCACTCAGCTTAGAGAGAGTTAGGGGCTTATCTAAGACCACATAGCCAAGAAGTTTCAGGGATGAAGGAATCTTAAACGTCAAAGTCTGGGCATTTCCCCCAGAATCTGCTGGCTTAGATCAATCTGTGGGTGGACAGGATTGTTTCAAGTGGCTGCTTCATCCCAGGCACTGTGCTAAGTGCTTCAATGCATCTGTCCTTTCCTGAGACATCAGGGACCTGTGATCCTGAGCCCCTGGGCTCTAGTCCCAATTCAACCACTACCAAGTGCTACTGCATCCTAGGTCAATCCCATCTTCTTTTTTTTTTTTTTAGTGAGGCAATTGGGGTTAAGTGACTTTCCCAGGGTCACACAGCTAGTAAGTGTTAAGTGTCTGAGGCCGGATTTGAACTCAGGTCCTCCTGACTCCAGGGCCGGTGCTCTATCCACTGCGCCACCTAGCTACCCCCCAATCCCATCTTCTTAAAGATAGGGCTCCCTCCTCACCTACAAAATGAAGGAGGCTGGTGTAACTGAGCTATCTCTGAGTTCCCTAGCAGCTTAGTAATGTGAGGAAAAGCCACAGTGCAGAGGGGACTTTGTCCAGATCTTAGGTAAGAGAAGATCAGTTTACGTGTAGAAATAATTCACTTTACCTCTTGGAACCTCAATTTCCTTCTCTAAAATTGAGCTAAAATCTTACCTTGCCCACCTCACAGAGTCACAATGGGGACAAGGCTGTAACAAGTCTCTAGATGGGAGAGAAACAAGGTTGTTGGTATGCTCTGGGGATGGCCTCTGACACTGCTCTGGGGAAGACACCACTGGCTACACTTTGAGGAAGCTCATGGTGCACTCATCACAACAGCCCTGAAAGGGAGCTCATGCATGGACCATGATTGGTTGAGGAGGAATCAGAACTCTCAGATACAGGGCAGTTTGTCTACAATTGCCAGCTGGACTGAAGCCTAGGATGGCTGACACCTTCCTGTCCAACTGTGGGACCCCAGGTCTGCCTCCCCAGGGAAGGAGGCCAATGGCTTCTCCATACATTCTGTCCCTAACCCTTAGGGATAAGCAATGTGTCCCACTTCTGCTCAGCAAGAAGGCATCTCACTTCATCCTGAACCAACATGTCCTGGGCACTGAGAGCATACACAGGCTGGAGCTAGAAGGGACCTGAAGGTTATCTAGACCAGCTTTGGCTAAGCAGGGCCATCTCCGCTTTGCTCTCATGCGCAGATGGCTCTGAGCAAACACTGAGCCTGTCTGATGCCCTGAAGCCTGCCCTTCTGTCCCAGCTCTTCCTTTGGAGCTGGGAGAGTTCTAGAAATTCCAATGGTACCTTTCAGATATATAGCACCATCCAGGCACCCTGGTAGCTTCTATCAACAATGACATAAACCCCATTTTACAGGGGAGAAAACTGAGGCTTAGAGCAGTAACATTAGAAGAAGCAGGTCAAAAGAAGGTTCTAGGAGCTGTTCATTAGGAGACCAATGAACTCTAATATAAATAATTAATACCGTGTCATGTTTAATAATATAATACTAGAATATGATTCATAATCATCTAAATAATAATTAATTATTTTTACCAATTAATCTCTAAGGTCCCTTCCAACTTGGAGAGTCTATAATGCCGGGCTATGGAGAAATCCATGGGAGGGAATGATAAAGTTACCTCTGACTTTACTTTCATATTTGGAACTCTCTGGTCTATAGCTATTGTTCAGAGGCTCCAAGGCCCAAGAGACTCTCTCCTGACCTTAGAAGATAACCAAGGGGGCAGTTAGGTGGCTCAGTGGATAAAGCAGGGGCCTTGGATTCAGGAGGACCTGAGTTCAAATCCAGCATCATACACTTGATACTCACTAGCTGTGTGATCCTGGGCAAGTCACTTAACCCTCATTGCCCCACAAAAAAAAGAAGATAACCAGACAAGGCTCTCTCTAGGCCTCATAGAATCCAGAATAGAAAAGGAGGAAGGAAGGAAGGAAGGAAGGAAAGAAGGAAGGAAGGAAGGAAGGAAGGAAGGAAGGAAGGAAGGAAGGAAGGAAGGAAGGAAGGAAGGAAGGAAGGAAGGAAAGAAGGAGGGAGGGAGGAGACAAACAAGCATTGATTAAATGGTAGCTCCGTGCCAGACACTGTGTTAAGTGCTTTACAGAGATCTCACTTGATCCATTTTACAGATGAGGAAGGAGGGTCAGGCAAAAGTTCCATGACTTGCTTGGGGTCACACACTAGTGTGTCTCTGAGGTCAGATTGGACTTGGGGTCTCCAGGCCCAGCACGCATGTCTGCTACAACAGCCGCATGCATCGATGCTGCCTCCCCAATCCCTCTCCTCCACTGCAGACGTCACCCACCCCGGCTGTTCTGACTCAAGCCAGGGGCCTGGTTCTGGAGTCAGAAGCCATGAATGTCCCCCCAGCTCTGACACGTCCTGACCTTGGGGGGGGTGCTTGGACCTTTCTTTTCTTTTTCTTTTTTGCAGGGCAATGGGGGTTAAGTGACTTGCCCAGGGTCACAGAGCTAGTTAAGTGTCAAGTGTCTGAGGCAGGATTTGAACTCAGGTCCTCCTGAATCCAAGGCCAGTGCTTTATCCACTGCACCACCTAGCTGCCCCTCTGCTTGGCCCTTTCTTGGCCCTAGTTTTCTCATCTGAAAAACGCTGGACTTAGTGACTGATGAAGCTGAGGAGTCACACGGCTTGTTCCCAACCTCTGCCGTTGCCGCTGCCTTGCGAGCCTGGTTCCTCCAGTGGAGCCCACAGTGACACGGTCCTCCAAGTGACCATCATGCCCAGGAGCAGATGGCCCAGGCAGAGCATGGGTGACCTTGGGGCTCCTCTGCCACAAGGGCCCAGAGCCTTTCTCCTGGTGTCAGATGTGGGAAAGGACATGGAGGGACAGCAAAAGGGAAAGAGACAGAGAGAAGGGGAGAGAGGGAAATGTGGACAGAGAGCCAGAGAAGAGGGAGGACTTACTATGACCTTGTGAAGGGCCGTGGACTCTGGGACAGGAGGCATCTAAGCCAGGGCTACGTTTGCTTCCTGTCACTCCATCCTCACTCATGAGGACCAGAGGGGACATCCTGTATCTTCCCTCTCCCATCCCCAAGCTCCCCTCTGAGCCCTTGCACCCAAGTGTCTCTTGTGACCAACTTAGCCAATGGGCACTTGGGAAACTTCCAAACTTTTAATGAAACCCAAGAGCTTAATTAAATTGCTGCCTCTGAACTTTGTGTAAGGAGAACTTGCCCAGGCCCTGAGCCTGAGGGTGGGGGAGGGGAGGGGAGCAGGCCAGGCCCAGTGGCCATGTTAATTCAACAAGCAGTTATGGTTTCCCATGAAAATCTCATTGTTTCTATTTCATTGGACAATTTCATTGTTCCCAACCAAGGACCAAGGAGAGAGATGTTCCTTCAGGAAGTCATCCTACCTTTGGAACATAAATATCAGTCATTTGGCTGTAGAAGAAATAGAAGCCTAGTGTGGGCATTCGAGGCTGCACCAAATTTCCCTGTTCTTTTAAAAAAACTATATGTACAGGTCTATATTCTAACCTAAATACCTGGTTGTAATAATTATAGCCAATGATCACCTCCTAATATCTTGACGGCTCCATTCAATGCCCATCCCTTAGTCACAAGTCCACAGCCACACCCATCTCCTCTTTGCCTTTTACCAAACTCCTCTGTCTCGTTACACACACACACACAGACACAGACACAGACACAGACACACACACAGACACACACACACACACACACACATTTGCTTTTCCCTCTAATTGTTTAACTTACTTTCCCTTAATTACCTTGCCTTAGCTAGCCAACAAACTCCTTATCCTTCTTGTGTGTAATGCTTCAGGGCCATTCCTACTGCTCTGGGATGGGACTCCATCTTTTAAAATTCATTTATAACCCCTTTAATTGTCCTTGAGGCTGCTCCTTTTTTCTCCTCTTTGGTGGTCTTCAAGCAGAGTAGAGTACCTGAGCCTCTGGGAGAAAGCCGAAGAGCTCCTCTTCCTTTGCTCGGAACCTAAGGGCGGGGCCACGACCCGACTTCTGAAGCCCTAATGTGAGGGAGAGGGGAGATGGGCGGAGGGTTACGAAGGAGCTGCGCGGCCCAACGAAACAACGGTCATCTGGGGCGCGCGGCCACTAGTTTGTCTATCACGGATGCTGGGGCCATGTGACCTTTACTCAGTATGCCGACGTTTTTGGTTTCCCGTCATCCTATTGCATCTAAGTCTCGACATTGTCTCTTACTTCCCAGGAATAAATAACTGCTTCATGGTGCCCTGAGAAGTCTGGGTTCTTTTACATAAATATGTAGAAAACATCTGGGGAAAATGACACACTGGTTTCATCAGAACTCAGTAAAAGCCACTGCACGGCTCTCTCTCTCTCTCTCTCTCTCTCTCTCTCTCTCTCTCTCTCTCTCTCTCTCTCTCTCTCTTTCCGGGGCAATGAGGGTTAAGTGACTTACCCAAGGTCACACAGCTAGTAAGTGTCAAGTGTCTGAGGCCGAATTTGAACTCAGGCTCCTGAATCCAGGGTTTGTGCTTTAACCACTGCACCACTTAGCTGCCCCAGTCTCCTTTAATTATTACGGTATAGCTACAACTCCTGCAGCTTCATAAATTTGCAAGTATTGACATACTAAATTAAAGACAATTTCAAGTCCAGCACTAAGACTAATGAGTACTGGAAAGGCTTCTTTGCACAAGATGGGGCTTTAGCTGAGACATTAGGGAAGTCAGTCAACTGAGAAAAGGAGGTTAAGAGTGTTCGGGATGGAAAACAGCCCATGAAAATGCTTGGAGACAGGAAGTGGAGTGTCCTATTCAAGGAACAACAAGTGATTTGACTGCTTGAGCTATTTACTGATTTGCCCTGTAACCCAGAACTGATGAAGAATGCAACAGATTCCTACTTTTTTCTTTTGCAAGGTTTCATAAATACATTGGATAACTCTGCCTGAGAAAGCAAATTAAGATTTATTCAAAACTTTAAGTGGACAGATACATTACAAGGACACGTTCCAAGTGCCCAGCAAGATGCTCTGTTTGAGTTGATTTCCACGGCATTTAAAGTAGCCCTGTGGTATACCAAATAGGCATCAAAATTGGCTGGAAAAGAAAACTTAACAGAAGAAGAAGCAAAAGAAGTTCACAGAAGACTAAAAATTGCAGTTGAGATTTTCAAACATTTGAAGGAAAACCATATTCCCAAACATATCACACCTGCGGAAAAAAGGCAGGGATTTGGAAGTTGGACTCATAGATTCCTACATTATTCAATGTCAACCGAAAGCTCAAGAAGTTACAATTGCTAGAGCAATTGAAGTCAAACATAATCGTGGTCTAATTGATGCACTGGCATATGAAACAGCCAATTTCTTTTTCCTTTCCTTTCGTTTCCTTTCGCTTCCTTTCCTTCGTTTCGTTTCGTTTCCTTCCTTCCTTCCTTCCTTCCTTCCTTCCTTCCTTCCTTCCTTCCTTCCTTCCTTCCTTCCTTCCTTCCTCCCTTCCTCCCTCCCTCCCTCCCTCCCTCCCTCCCTCCCTCCCTCCTTTCTTTCTTTCTTTCTTTCTTTCTTTCTTTCTTTCTTTCTTTCTTTCTTTCTTTCTTTCTTTCCTTTTTTTTTGTAGGGCAATGAGGGCTAAGTGACTTGCCCAGGGTCACACAGCTGGTAAGTGTCAAGTGTCTGCAGCCACATTTGAACTCAGGTTCTCCTGAATCCAGGGCCAGTGCTCTATCCAATATGCCACCTAGCAGCTCCCAGGTATTTAATCTTTTTTAAAAAAATTTATAACCACAGGCAGTTAGGTGGCACAGTGAATAGATCACTGGCTCTGGATTCAGGAGGACCTGAGTTCAAATTGGGCTTCAGAACCTTGACACTTACTAGCTGTGTGACCCTGGGCAACTCACTTAACCCCAATTGCCTCACCAAAAAAATAAAAATAAAAATAACCCTTTTAATTGTCCTCGAGGCTGCTTTTTTTCCCCTCTTTGGTGGTCTTCAAGCAGTCTGGAGAACTAATTGTCAGCTATGTTTCCAATTTGAGACAATGCCAGGATCAATTCCAGTCTATACCCCACCTGAGCAGACCTTAGATCAGAGTCCAGACATTTCAGGTAATATGGTGACTGAGCTTCTCCATGAGGAGGAGGGTCCTGGATTATATTAGGAAGAAAGCTAGAAAGTTCCTCCAAATGACATGCTGATTCCCATGAAGATGTACATGTCTTGCTATCTGTGAAAAATATAGGAAAAATTTCTTCACTAACCTTGGGCTCAGTAGTCTTGGGTGAAAAAGGATTGGGTTGCAATAGATAACTTCCAAGGTCTCCTCCAGAAGTAAATCTATGAAGAGCTGATCTGAACAGACCCTCAGGGTTGAGTGGACCCTGTTAAAATTTGATCTGGTTCTGGTCCCCCTTAACATCTCCCTCTTCTAGTCAGTATAGTAAGTTCATAACTAGCCAGTATAAAGAAGCAACAGCAGAAAGAATGCAAAGGAAAACCTGGAAGTCTCATAGGAACTATCCCAAAGATCAAAGGAGCAGACTTTATAAATTAGATCATACAGTAACCAAAATTCACATCCTAGTAGATTGCACTGACTCAGCAGAAGCCATCTAGGGTTGGGCCTTCTGGTCCTATGATATGTAAAGCTCAGACAAGGTTCAGACATGACCAGTGAGAGCAGCAGAACACCAAGTGGTGCTGAAATAATGCACATGTTAACTTTAAAGTTTTATCAACACCTCTGAGATTATTGGGATATATTAATGAACTGTTCTTCCATCCCCCACCAAAGAAAAAAACAACTATTAAAAAAAAAGAGAGACCTTAAGCTCCTGCCTCTAGGTTTAGCCTCTAATGTTGGTGTGCCCCAAGACTGTCCAAGTCCCTCTTCTCATTATTTTTGTTCACCTGCCCCGAGTTCAGTTATCACTTCTGTCATGGGGCCCAGAGTACCCCATAAGTTCTCTGGGGTACATCAAGGAATCTTCTCCTTGAGAAACTAAACCAGAAGACAGATATGCCTAGAGAAATAAGGAGAACCAGATCGGACTGAGCTTGCTTCAGAATCTCCACCCTTCTTTCTGATCTCCCTTACCCCTGGGGAGATAAATTTGGGTGTGGCTGTGGCCTTTGTGCCCTGAAGAGAGAGATGGCTTGAGAGATCTGTAGCCACCCCTCACCCAACTCCTCTAGCCACCACCAGTGGGGGATGGTCCTCCCTCATTAAAGGAACTTTCCACAGTCAAATGGTCACCCGTCCGCATCAGTCCTCTATAAAAGTACCTACCAGCCTCCTGCTCGAGGAGATTGGTACCTCAGAGCCACGTTTTTTGTTCCATACCTTTCTCCCCAAGAAAAGTCCAAGGATTTCTCTTGGTTTCCCTTCCCTCCCCTCCCCTTCCCTCCCGTTCCCTTCCCTTCCCTTCCTTTCCCTAACCCCGCCCCCTTGCCCCAAAATAAACTACCATCTTATTCTAACTGCTTTTGTGTGCAAGAGGGTGTAATTCTTTAAAGAGGAATTCCTAAGAATCCCTACTCCTAACCCAAACCCCATACCCCATTTCCCCCATAACAACTTCCTTGCTGATAATTGTTTGTTTCATATATCCAGCTCCAGTCTCTGTTTTTGGCTTTAGTTGCACATCAGCACCTACCACTGGGACATATGCAACTGGATAGTTCCTGAGTATCTGAAAACCAAACACAATTCATGATTTTTTTTTCCTTCTTAAAACCAACTCTTCTCCTAACTTCTCTATTTCTATAGGTGCTCTCTTCAGAATTAATCAGCTCTTGTTGAATAAAGTGAGAAGTTAATACTTTCTTCCAATCTGTTATGGGGCAAATCAAAGAACCTTTTCCTTGAGAAACCAAACCAAAGGACAGACACACCTAAAGCGATAAGTGGCACCAGATCAGGACTGAGCTAGCTCCAGGACCACCACTCTTCATTCCAGTCACCCCAAGACCCCTCGGGGAGATTGGATTAGGTGTGGCTGCTGCCTTTGTGGCATGAGGAGGACAGAGATGGCTGAAGAGATCCAGAGCCACCCCTCACACAATTTTCCCCAGCCACCACCAGTGGGGGATGGTCTTCCCCAATAAGGGAACTTTCCACAGTCACATGATCAGTCCTCTATAAAAGAATTTCCAGGTCTCCTGCTTGAGGAAATGGGGATCTCTGAGCCACGCCTGGGGGCCATTCCTTCTCCCCATGAGAAGTCCAAAGATTTCTTTCTTGGTTTCCTTTCCCTAGTCCCTAAATAAGCTATTATTTTATTCTAATTGGATTTGTGTGTAAGAGGGTGTAATTCTTTAAAGAGGAATTCCTAAGAACCCCTGCCCCTACCCCAAACCCCCACCCTAATTTCCCCATAACACAATCATTACATTTATAAGACTACAAATATTCTGATTTAAAAATAAGCCTTGAGTTCTGAATGAAGGCTTTCCCACATTCATTATATTTTTGTATGAGACCCCTGATGTAAAATAGAATTGGAATTCTGAATGAAGGCTTTCTCATACTCATTGCCTTTCTAAAGCTTATCATAACAATAGCTAACATTTATATAACTCTTAACATGTGTCAGACACCTTGCAAAGCACTTTACAATTATTATCTTATTTGATCCAGTTGCAAAAATGTTCCTTGTCCTTGCTAGCCACTGCATGAATAAAACAGCACAGAATATAGACAGCCTTCATGTACACTAAAGTTTATTTGTCCATTTAAGAGTGTGACATACTGTCATGGGGTGCAGAGCACCCCAGAACTTCTCTGGGGCACATCAAGGAACCTTCTCCTTGAGAAACTAAACCAGAGGACAGATAAGGCCTAGAGAGATAAGCGGAAACAAATCGGACTGAGCTAGCTTGGGATTCCTACCCTTCATTCTGGTCTCCCTTACCCTGGGGAGATAAATTTGGGTGTGGCTTTGGCCTTTGTGTTCTGAAGAGGGATCTGTAGCCACCCCTTACCCAATTCTTCTAGTCACTACCAGTGGGGGATGGTCTTCCACTCCTCACCCAATTCCCCCAGCTACCACCAGTGGGGGATGGTCCTCTCTCACTAAAGGAACTTTTCACGGGCAGATGGTCCACCCCCATCAGTTCTCTATAAAAGTACCTTCCAGTCTCCTGTTCGAGGAGATTTGGTACCTTGGAGCCATGTGCTTTATGCCAGTCTCCCCATGAAAAGTCCAAGGATTTCTTTCATGGTTTCCCTCCCCCCACCCTTCCCTTCCCTTGCTCCTAAATAAACCACCACCTTATTCTAACTACTTTTGTGTGCAAGAGGGTATAATTCTTTAAAGAGGAATTCCTAAGAACCCCAACTCCTACCCCAGCCCATACCCCATTTCCCACCATATCAATACCAAGGGATGCCCATCCATTGGGGAATGGCTAAAAAAGCTGTGGTATAGAATGGTGATGGAATATTCTTGTGCTAGAAGAAATGACAAGCAGGATAATTTCAGAAAGGTCTGGAAAGACTTAGATGATTGTGAAGAGAGCCAAGCTAAGAGAGGCCCATTCACAGTTTGTACACAAAGAATAAAGAAGTGCTCACACTTTGAAGTTTCTCCATCAACTTTATGGAATTACAGGGAAGCTAGCAATTAGCTGGCTGAAAGATCAACCACATCCCTGGTGAGCATTAAAAAGCAAGCTAATAAGAAATGACAAGCAGGATGGCTTCAGAAAGGCTTGGAAAGACTTGTATGAACTGATGGATAGTGAAGTGAGCAGAACCAAGAGACCATTGTGCACAGAGACAGCAATGTTGCTTGATGAAGAATTGTGAATGACAACTATGATTCAAGACAATCTTAAGGACTATTGATGAAACATACTGTCTACCTTGTTATGGGGTGCAGAAAGAGGGTGTAATTCTTTAAAGAGGAATTCCTAAGAACCCCTAGCCCTAACCCAACTCTGTACCCCATTTCCCCTCATAACAACCTCCAAAGAAAGAACTGATATTGATGGACCACAGACTGAAGCAGGCTATTTTTCACTCTTTCATTTTTTCTTTTATTCAAGTTTTCTTGTACAAAATTACTAATATGACAATGTTTTATGTGATTGTACATGTATAACCCATATCAGATTGCTTACCACTTCAGGGAGGTGGGAGGGAAGGAGGGATAGAATTTGGAACTCAAAACTATAAATAAAAATGTTTATTATTATTTTTTTAAAGTGTGACATACCACATTAGTAGGTGATGGATATGTATATCACACAGTTCCACATGTGACAAATATATTGGATCTCCTCTGGAGCTACATAATCCAGGAAATTTAGGAAAGATCAAATTGGGCATGCACAAAGGGAGACTTACAGAGCAGTTTTGGTCAAGATTGAGTAGAGCTAGCAGAAAGGAAAAGTTACACCTTTTGGAAAAGAAAAAGGATGCTTAAACTGTTACAAAGCATTTAGCATAGCTATTTACACCAAACAAAGGAAAACAGTATCTTCTTTATCAGTCACTTAATTAACATTTGTTAAGCTCCTATTTTGTGTCTAATTAGACAGGATAAAGAGAAGTTCCCAACTTCCTGAATCTATTTTCCAAGAACTTGTTCTCCATCCTCCCCCTCCCCCTTCCCCATCTCAGGACATAAAGCCTAAAATTGACTTAGTAACTTTGTTCCTGTTTTTTGTTGTTGTTGTTTTTTGGTATAGTTCTGGGACAAAAAACAGCCAATCAAGTCACTTTTCCTCATTACAAGTTCTAGATACCTGAAGACAGCTATCAAATTCCTGAATCTTTTCTTCCATACTTCCATACTTCCTTAAGAAATATTTCTATCATGTGGGCTCTTCTTTGTTCCAGTTTCCCTCTTCTTGACCTCCTGTAGCTAACTAAAGAACTTGAACAGTGTGACAAGAATCATCTGAGGATTCAATGATAGATACTGCTACCAATCAATCATACAATCAATGCCTCAGAGATAGGGATAAACAAGTTTCTTTTTTTTAATCAATAAAGTATTTTATTTTTTTTCCGTTACATGTAAAGATAGTTCTCAACTTCTGTTTATACAAGCTTTCCAATTTCAGATTTTTCTCCCTCCCTCCCTCCCCTCCCTCCCCTCTCCCCTAGACAGCAGGTAATCTGATATAGGTTATATATATGTATGTATATAATAACACTAAACATATTTCTGCATTAGTCATGTTATAAGAGAAAAATCAGAGCAATGATGAAAAAACTCAAAATAGAAAAACAACAGCACCAAAAACAAACGAAATAGTAAGGTTCAATCAGCATCTATACTCCACAATTCTTTTTTTTTTTCCTGGGTTTGGAGATCCTCTTCCATCACGAGTCCCCTGGAACTCTTTTGTACCATTGCATTGGTGAGAAGAATATAGTCCATCACAGTAGATCAACACACAACGTTGATGATACTGTGTACAATGTTCTTCTGGTTCTACTCATCTCACTCATCATGAGCCCACACAAGACCTTCCAGGTTTCTCTGAACTCCTCCTGCTCATTGATAACAAGTTTCTTATGCTCAGAGAGTAGGCATCAATGAGTAGGGAACAACGACAAGAACAAAAAGAATGAGTGAGTCCTGAACATCAGTTTCAGCAACCTTGTGTAGGTTTTGGTTACCTAAGCAGAATGGGTATAAAGGAATTTTAAAGAAAGCAGAAGGGCAAAGTAATGATTTACATATCAAAGAACTGATGGCTGAAGGTAAAACTGATGTGGGCTGAATTTAGGGTGGGGTGATCAAATTGATCCTGAGGTGTCCCAAAAGAATGACAAGACTCAGTTTCCCAAGTTTTATTGAAAGACTGTTGATATGTGTTGATCAGCTGTGATAGGCTTGATTCTTCTCACCAATACAGCAGTACAAGATAGTTCCAAAAGACTTATGATGGAAAAGGCTCCCCCCCCAAAAAAGAACTGGAATATGGATGCATATTGAACCATATGATTTCTTTTGGTTTTGGTGCTATTGTTTTTCTGTTTTGAGATTTTTCCTTTTTGCTCTGGTTCTTCTCTTATAATGTGACTGATGCAGAAATATGTTTAATGTTATTGTACATATATAACCTATATCAGATTACTTGCTGTCTTGGGGAGGGGGGCAAGGAGGGGAGGGGGGGAGAAAAATTCAAAACTAGAAATCTTATAAAAAATGTTGAAATCTCTACATGTAACTGGAAAATAATAAAATACTTTTATAATTAAAAAAAAAAAAGAAAGACTTGATGACAGGGAAAGAACCAGAAGAAATATAGAAAAGTATCTCTAGAATAAGGAAAGAAAAGACAGTTATATTTATAGGATGGGTAAATTATCAGTCTCATTATAATAATCTCCTAAGGGAGGTACAGGGGAGGGTTTATCCTAATTTGGAGTTCCTGGGGGCTTGAGCCAACCCCCGAGGCAGGTACCTTTTTCCACGGAGGTGTGCTCTGGGGGTTTACAAGTCATAAGGTGAATCTGGGGACAAATTTAGCCTTTTCTGCGCATGTCACCTTTTTGATTCCCATGCTTAGTTTCAAAATATTTTCATTTATCAGTTTGAATTTCTATGCCCTGCCTGTATATCTTTGTTATAATTAAGGTCTCCATGACCTGCCTCTTTATGTTATTATTATGAGTGCTGATTAATGTGGAACTTGTATTAATGAAGACTCAAGTCTTAAGTTATCCATTAACTGGGGGTCTGAATCCCTCTTAGAGCTCAGATCTAAATTAGAGCTTGGGTCATAGGTTTTTCTGTTAACCCCTTCTTTTGCCTCCTACATCAAAATGACATTGAGTAAAACAGGAATGTTAACACCAGAAAGGACCGGGGACTGGGGCAAACCTGTTAACACCCTGGTATCTAGAACTTGTAATGAGGAAAAGTGATTTGATTTGCTGTTTGTTTGTTTTTTGTCCCAGTATTACAAAAAAATCAGGAACAAATTTACTAGGAGTCAATTTTAGGCTTTATGTATGGAGATGGGGAAGGTTGGGGGTTGGGGATGGAGAAAAAGTTCTTGAAAAATAGATTCAAGAAGTTGGGAACTTCTCTTTATCCTATCTAATCAGACACAAATTAAGTGACTGATAAAGAAGATACTGTTTTCTCTTGTTTGGCGTATGTTATGGGCCTGGGTACCTCATTTGAATGGCCCTGGGTACCCCAGAAGTTTTGTGGGGTAAATCAAAAGAACCTTCTCCTAGAGAAAATAAACCAAAGAACAGACACATCTAAAGAGATTAAGTGGCACTGGATCAGGCCTGAGTTAGCTCCAAGGACCACCACCCTTCATTCCAGTCTCCCCCATCCCTGGGGAGTTAAGATTAGGTATGTTGCTGCTTTTGTGGCCTGAGGGGGAGAGACATGGCTTGAGAGATCTGCAGCCACCCTTCACCCAACTCCTCCAGTCACCACCAGTGAGGGATGGTCCTCTCTCACTAAGGGAAGTTTCCACAGTCAGATGGTCACCCCCATCAGTCCTCTATAAAAGCCTGTCTCCTGCTAGAGGAGATTGGTATCTCAGAGCCACCTCTGTGCCATGCCTTTCTCCCCATGAGAAGTCCAAGGATTTCTTTCATGGTTTCCCTTCCCTTCCCTTCCTCAGCCCCCAAACAAACTACTATCTTATTCTAATTGCTTTTGTGTGCAAGAGGGTGTAATTCTTTAAAGAGGAATTCCTAAGGACCCCAAACCCCTATCCCTATCCCAAACCCCTAACCCCTATCCTGAACCCCCTACCCCATTTTCTCCATGACACAATCTTATCCCCCTAGGGGTGAGGGAGACTGGAATGAAGGGTGGTGGTCCCGGAGCTAGCTCAGTCCTGATCAGGCTCCACTTATCTCTTTAGGTGTGTCTGTCCTTTGGTTTAGTTTCTCAAGAAGAAGGTTTTTTGATGTACCCCCAGAGAAATTCTGGGGTGCTAGGCCCTGTAACAATTTCTCAAGGAGAAGGTTCTTTGATTTACCCCAGAAAACTTCTGAGGTACCCAGGGGCCCATAATGGTCACCAACTAGCTGCCGTAAAAGAGCCGGGAGACTACAGCAATTCAGTACTGGGGTTTAGCTAAAACTTATTGGAACTATCAAAGGGGGGCAAAGGACTCAAGAATAAAGTATTGTGTGGAGCTGAAGTGGCTCACCAGGAAGTTGAAAATGGGAAGCCAGGAGGGTGTAGACAGTGGAGGTGTGACAGATAATTAAGGAACTGAGAAGGGAAGTGACAGGAGGGCCCTGTGAGGATGAAGAAGAGGAGGGGAGGGTCTATCAGTCATAGTTGAATATAGAATGATAAAATATTTTGACCTGAAAGATAAATCTTGGAGTCCATAAACATGGAAGATGAGGGCACTAACACAAGGCTGAAGTTAAAAGTATAAAAATAGGTAAAGAAGAAATAAAACTATCCTAATTTGCTGATAATATGATTTTTCTTGGAAAATCCTAGGGCCTCAGCAAAGATACTAATTGAAATATTGTATTTAACAAAACTGCAGGCTACAAAATAAACTCTCAATATCAACTGCATTTTTTTTCTTGTATCTTTTCTTTTTTTTCTTTTTTTTTTTTGCTGGGCAATGAGGGTTAAGTGACTTGCCCAGGGTCACACAGCTAGTGAGTGTCAAGTGTCTAAGGTTGGATTTGAACTCAGGTCCTCCTGAATCTAGGGCTGGTGCTCTTTCCACTGCACCACCTACCTCTCAATATCAACTGCATTTTAACAAAAAAATAACAAAATCCAAGAAGTAACCATAAAAAGGTAAACCCCATTCTAAATAATTACAAAACTCATAAAGCATTTGGGGATCAATTTACCAAAGCAGATAAAAACTGGTAGAATTTCAAATACAAAACTCTCCTGAAAGAAACAAAGAACAAACTTAAATATCTGGTGGAATAACCAATGCTCATGGGTAGGATGTGCCAACATGATAGAAATGACAATCATATTATAGCTAATTGACACTCTTAATTCTATGCTAATCAAATTATCAAAGGGATACTTTGCAGAATTTGATAAAATAACAAACTTCTTATAGAAAAACAAGAGATCTAAAATACCCAGGAAAATGAGGGGGAAATGTAGGGACTAAAACAGAAGAACACTTCAGATCAAAACTTTATTATAAAGGCAGCAGCCATTAAAACCATCAGAACAGGGGAGCAAGGGAGAATCAGAAACAATAGAACTCAATAACCCAGTGTCTAATAAACAAGAAAATATATGTTACTTAGGAAAGAACTTTATTTGATAAAAACCAATAGGATAACTGGAAAGCTTTTGTCTGGATAAAATTAGGTTTAGACCAACACTCTTCACCATATCCCACAATACTTTGCAAATGGATACATAACCTTCATATAAAAGATGCATTGTAAGAGAGAGAGAAAAGCAGTTGATCTTCCTCTCCCAGCTATGGACAGGATATGTATCTTAAGCAAACAAGGGATAGAGGCAATGACAAAAGAGAAAATAAATAAGCTTGATTACACAAAACCAAAAAGCTTCTGCCCAAACATAATTAGTACATCTAGGATAAGAAAGGAAACAAAATAGGAGGAAAAACAACTTTGTTACATTTTTCTGACAAGGGTAAATCCAAGACATATACCTAAATATCTCTATATATGACAAATAGAGATATATACCCAAATATTTCTTTATTTATCTATGAATAGAAGCTATTTATTCTCTTTAGTTTCCTTTCTTTTTTTCTTTTTTCTTTCCTTCCTTCTTTCTTTCTTTCTTTCTTTCTTTCTTTCTTTCTTTCTTTCTTTCTTTCTTTCTTTCTTTTTTTTTTTTTGCAGGGCAATGAGGGTTAAGTGACTTGCTAGTAAGTATCAAGTGTCTGAGGTTGGACTTGAACTCAGGTCCTACTGAATCCAGAGCTGGTGCTTTATCCACTGCACCACCTAGCTGCCCCCTTTAGTTTCCTTCCTCAAAGCTCAAAACTGGGAATATTTGTACTTTATATTATTGTTTTTCAGATTCGGAGCCTGAGATCAAGATCTCAGAAGCAGCTTCAAGAGAAAACAATCTAGAGGAGGAATCCTATAGAATGAAGATTGAAAGGCTCAGCAGTGCTTATCTTTGCTCCCCTATTTGTGGGGAATGGAGTGAAAGTTGTTGTTGTTGTTGTTTGTTCTTCATTCTTTTTTTTTCTTTTTTTTTGGTGGGGCAATGAGGATTAAGTGACTTGCCCAGGGTCACACAGCTAATAAGTGTCAAGTGTCTGAGGCTGGATTTGAACTCAGCTCCTCCTGAATCCAGGGCTGGTGCTTTATCCACTGCGCCACCTAGCCACCCCCCCCCCTGTTCTTCATTCTTAAAGAGGACCATGACATCAAGGTGATGTCATGACTTGCAGTGAATCGGGTTTAAATGAGGAAGGGTTCTGCAAAGTTATCAGCCTCACTCTCTTCTCCACATCAGGTTGACTGGAGATAGCCCTGGATGTTTTTAAGGGTACTGGGGTTTAGTGACTTGCCCAGGGTCACACAGCTAGTAAGTGTCTGAGGTGAGGGGATGAAAGTGATAAACAGGTAAAGAGTCAGGATATAAAACAAGAGACTGATGTGAGGAAAATGAGTAAATACCAGAAGACTCTAACTGGAGACAAATTTTACAAATATAAAGAATGTGAAAAAATCTTCCCTAAATATGCAAACTTTTCTGGAAATTAGAAAGTCCGTATTCTTGAGAAGGCTTATTCATGTAACCGATATGGGCAAACATTCTCTTATAACCCAAGACTATTTGACATCAGAGGATCAATGCTGGAGAGAGAGAGAGGCCTTATAAATGTGTGGAGTGTGGGAAGGCCTTTATTAAGATGTCAAATATGAATTTACATCAGATGATTCATATAGGAGAGGAGCTTATCAATGTAATAAATGTGGGGAGACTTTCACTGAAAAAGCAGCTCTTATTGAATACCAGAGAATTCATACTGTAGCAAAGCCTTATAAATGTAATAAATGGAGGCTAGCCTTCTCTGAAAAGTCAAACCTTATTAAACACCAGACAATTCATACTAGAGAAAAGACTTATAATTGAAAGGAGTGTAGGGAAAGCCTTTAATAAGATGTCAAAACTTAATAAACATCAGAAGATTTATACTAAAAAGTATCCTTATAAAGGTAGTAAATGTGGGGAAGCCTTTCCTAAACTCAGTTCTTATTAAACAACAAATAATTCATACCAGAGAGAAGCTTTATAAATGTAAGGAATGTGCAAAAACCTTCAATCTCAAATTTAAATTATCTGACATCAAAAGACACATACTGGAGAAAAGTTATCTAAACGTCATGACTGTGGGAATGCCCATATGAGAAAATTACAAAAATGAAAACATAATAAAGAGAACATAGAATTATAAAGGATTGGGGCAAACATTCGCTCCACATTTAAGCCTTCTTGTACAACAGTGAAAGCCTTCATTCAGAGCTCAGCCCTCAAATATATTACATACTGGAGAGATGGAAGCCTTTTCAAATATAAGACATATGGAGGGACGCAGCTAGGTGGTGCAGTGGATAAAGCACTGGCCTTGGATTTTGATATAATGGGTTTAGAAAAGTCTCCTATGGCAGATCGGACAGTAGAGACGAATGCAGAAGTTTTTATCACTTATTATGGGCAATTACTGAGTGAAGAAAGGTCTATATAAGTCATAAGAGAAAAGTGTTATGGGGGAGAGGCTTTATGACAAGAGTTTAGTAATCACCTCCAGGGAATGTGGTAGAAGGTATTCATATCAGGGATGACTTCTCCCAGAAGCAGAAGCTCATCTTTGAATACCAATAGCCTATTAGGGTTTGATGGTTGTGAAATTTAGAACACTACAGTTTCCAAAAATTAAAATTAATATCACTCAGAAGACAAAGGAGAGGCATATTTTTGTTTGTTTGGCAGGGCAGTGAGGGTTAAATGACTTGCCCAAGGCCACACAACTAGTAAGTGTCAAGTGTCTGAGGCTGGATTTGAACTCAGGTCCTCATGAATCCAGGGCCAGTGCTTTATCTACTGTGCCACTTAGCTGCCCTCAGGAGAGGCATATGTTGTGAAGGGGCAGATAAAAATTAACTGTCAACCATGGAATATGGACCATTTGCATCCTTCTATGAAGAGGCGATACATGAGTCCCCTTCAAGCCATCACAGGTCACAGAGGAAATTACACAGAGGACCTGAGAGTTATCCTTTTGATGTTTTTTTGTTTGTTTTTGTTTTTGTTTTTGTTTTTTTTTGGGGGGGGGCAATTGGGGTTAAGTGACTTGCCCAGGGTCACACAGCTAGTAAGTGTCTGAGGCCAGATTTGAACTCAGGTGCTCCTGAATCCAGGGCCAGTGCTCTATCCACTGCACCATCTAGCTGTCCCCCTTTTGATGTTTTAATGACCATAGGATCTTTTTTTTTTCAGGGCAATGAGGGCTAAGTGACTTGCCCAGGGTCACACAGCAAGTGTCTGAGGCTGGATTTGAACTCAGGTCCTTCTGAATCCAAGGCCAGTGCTTTATCCACTGTACCACCTAGCTGCCCCTGACCATAGGATCTTAATGAAGGAGGCTTCAGAAACATTCACTTTCAGGTCCTTTCCCATTTAGGCTGGCAATGGCTGATAGCCATCCTGAATAATTCCATGGGTGCCCAGCTTCCTTATTCTTTCTGACCTTAGGGTTTTTTTCCCCCCAGGGCAATGAGGGTTAAGTGACTTGCTCAAGGTCATACAGCTAGTAAGTGTCAAGTGTCTGAGGCCAGATTTGAACTCAGATCTTCCTGAATCCAGGGCTGGTGCTTTATCCACTGCGCCACCTAGCTGCCCCCTCCTTACTCTTATATAACCATTTTAATATGTGATACTTACCCCTTTCTCTCATATTTACATGACACTTTATGATTTACTAGCCATGATTTCATTGGACTCTCACAAAAATCTCTCCGAAGGAAGCTGTTGAGATTTTGACTCTCTTTTACAGATGAGAAAACTGAGGCCCATGAAGGGAACAGGACTTGCCCTGGGACACATGAGATAAGGATGGAAATGGAACCCAGGGCTCCTGATGCCCAGTCAAGCACACACATTTACTCATATATCCAAAAACATACATTCACACATGTTCCTCAAACCCAAAGAGACCCCCATTCTACCCTAGATTTTGGGCAAAGGTTTTATAAATGTGTCACATTATTTTAGAGTGGGTTGGGAAGGTGAACGCTGAAGGCTCAGTGGCAGGGCTTCCCCTAAGCATTTTTTTAAAAAAGTTTTTGTGGGGCAATGAGGGCTTGCCCAGAGTCACACAGCTAGTAAGTGTCAAGTGTCTGAGGCTGGATTTGAACTCAGGTCCTCCTGAATTCAGGGCCAGTGCTCTATCTACTGTGCCACCTAGCTGCCCCCTCCCCTAAGCATTTTAAGGGACTGATGGACAAGTACACTGGGAGACAAAGGAGAAGGAATTCAAGAGATTCCAGATCTTAGTCTGGTTCCATTTTGGGGTAATGAGAACAGAAGTTAGATTTCTATCTCGCAATTTTAGATTCTGCCTTCTTTGTTGACTCTGTTGCCAGTTACCCTAACACTGATGAGAATAGGGAAAAGGCCAAGGAATCAACCGCCTTGCTTTCCCTTGCCTAACCGAATCCCACCTGGCCCTTCTCCCCTACTGCCCTCAGTCCTGGCTGAGAGATTGGCTAGAGATGGAACCAGGTCAGAGAGACCAATGCTACCTTTGGTGGGGTAAAATTAATGAGAGATGCTTGGTCCCTTATTTTCAGCAGTGCAATGATCCAAGACAACTCTGAGGGTCTTATGAAAAATGCAGTCCATCTACAGAAAGAGAACTGATAGTGTCTGAATACAGATTGAAGCATAATTTTTTGTTAGTTCCTTTATCTGAAGTTTTGTTTTTGTCTGTTTTCTTTTACAACCTGGCTAATGTGGAAATGTTTTGCATGACTGCTCATGTATAGCTTATATTGAATTACTTGAGTTCTTAGGGGTGAGGTGGGTAGGGAGGGAGGAAGAGAATTTGCAACACAGTTTTAAAAAATTGATGTCAAAATTTGTATTTTATATGTAATTTGGGAAAATAAAATTCTAAATATAGAGAGATGCTTGGCCCTTTCCCTGCTTATTATTCTCCAGGCTCCATTCAGGGTCTGCAGAGGCAAGATTGATGGACTTGGATTTAGGAAGACCTGAATTAAAATCTGGCCTCAAACACTTACTAGCTGTGTGACCCTGGAAAAGTCATTTAACTTTGTATGTCTCAATTTTCTCACCTGTAAAATGGGCTGAAGAAGGAAATGGCAAACCACACTAGTATGTTTGCCAAGAAAACTGTAAAAGGGGGTCGTGGAGCATTGGGCATGACTGAACATCACTGCACAACAACTACAAGAACAAATATGCTGGATTTGGCATCTTTTCTCGCCCCCATGCACAGTTTCTCTTTGCTCTGAAACTCAGTGAGCCCCTGTCAAGACCATCTTCAGGGTCAGGACAGACACTCTCTGTCTCCCTCTGCTGACCTGGAATAGAAAAAGGACTCTGATTTTTTGTATTCTTGGGCTTTCTCAATCCAAACAATCTGGTACATTTCCTCCATCTTTGTGGAGAAGGTGTGTTTGTAGGGAGCTCAGTTGCTCCTGCTTCTCTTGCCAAGGCCTCCATTCCTTCTGATTTGGCACCATTTCCTTTCCTTTCATTTTGAGATTATTCTTTCTGTTTTTATATTTGGAGTCATTTGGGTATATTGTTTTCTAGACTCTGCTCACTCTACATCAGTTCATGTAAATCTCTATGAACTGGTTTGGGTTTTTTTTGTTTTGGTTTGGTTTGGTTTTTCTGTGGGGCAATGAGGGTTAAGTGACTTGCCCAGGATCACACAGCTAGTAAGTGTCAAGTGTCTGAGGCCAGATTTGAACTCAGGTCCTCCTGAATCCAGGGCCAGTGCTTTCTCCACTGTACCACCTAGCTGCCCCTGAACTGGTTTTTAAAAAATATTTTCATTACTGTAGTTTAACATAATTATTTTTCTCCATAACGATGTATTTTATGCACTTTATTTCATTTTTGTTTTCGTATTGTGTGCATTTTTTTTTTTTTAGTGAGGCAATGGGGGTTAAGTGACTTGCCCAGGATCACACAGCTAGTAAGTGTCAAGTGTCTGAGGCCGGATTTGAACTCAGGTACTCCTGACTCCAGGGCCAGTGCTTTATCCACTGCACCACCTAGCTGCCCCATATTGTGTGCATTTTAAATCAGTACTTCTGAGAAGGGATCCATAAGCCTCCCCAGATAGCCACAAGGATTTAAACCCCTCAGGAAGACCAAACTGTGATTGGCCTTCCTGGGTTCTTTTGGATGTCTCAGGGAGTTCGCCTCCCCAGTAACAAAGCGCAATGAACCTTTTTTAAAAGGGAATTGTTAGATTTCTTTTTCAGTTACCCTCAAGATATTTTGACTATTGGGCCCATCATTGCCAAACAAGCAGGGTATAGCCTCACCTAATCTTTGGATCTGGCCCCACTCTATGAGTGGCTATAGTGTGTGGACTTCTTTTAGAAGCACAGACTAGATTCTCTGAATGAGAACTATGTTTTCAGTCCTCTACAGATCATCAGGCCATATTTGAGGAGCATTGCCTACAAAGTTTTTTTAACCCCTCTGCCACCCTTGAATTAGACACAGAACTTCAAACTTCTGAGTATGTGGTGTCTCCTTCTCTAGACTCAGTTTAAAGGCAGTTGGAAGCCATACCTATGGGAGGGCAGTTCCAACTCTCCTTTGAGAAGCCAAGATCTTTATAGGCTAGAGCTGTCCAGGTCCAGAAGCAGTGGCTCAAGAAGGAATCTGAGGTTCACCAGTCCAAGAAATCCAACGAATAATCCCAAGAGCCCTGACAAATCTGGTGGGTCCCTTTCAGGGAAATTTTACATTTTATGATTGAATTTATCTACATTGAGACCTAACCCCAACTATTCTGGAAAGCTCCCTGAGGCTCCAGAAATCCTTGAGCAGTGAATTCTATCCAGAGTTTTAGGGGCCACTGTCACACTTCATACTGGAACAGACCCTCTGCCTGTGATCAACTGGGATTGCATCTTCTCTTGGGTCCATATCTCCTAAGGGTGGGGGGGAGTTCTTTCCTCTGCTAGTCTTTTCTCTTTCTCCCTTTCTCTCTCCTATCCCACCCACCTCATTTATGGTTAAATTTATAGTTTTGCTCATATTAAACCATCCCCGCATTTTAGGTTATAGTGTAGGATCCTTCTGTCAGATTTTTGTTGTTGTTGTTTTTGTGGGGCAATGAGAGTTAAGTGACTTGCCCAGGGTCAAACAGCTAGTAAGTGTCAAGTGTCTGAGGCTGGATTTGAACTCAGGTCCTCCTGAATCCAGGGCCGGTGTGCTATCCACTGGGCCACCTAGCTGCCCTCTTCTGTCAGATTGTGACAGTGAAGAGGAGACTTCTAATTAACAATAGATCCCTCATGTCCATGGAAGAAGTCTCACATGCTCTGGGATTTCTGTAGAAACGAAGTTCTCCTTCTCAGATAAGTAGTCAATGATATAACCTAGCCTGTGTGGGTATGAGTACACAGTACAAGGACCCCTGGTTGAGAAATGAAGCCGATGAAATACCCCAGTGCCCTTTGGAACCTATGTCAGTTTTGCTGTAGCCTTTGGTACTTGTCTGAGTCCAGAGTAGAGAGAGTTCCCTTCCTGGAAGACAGAAGAGCTGAGGGTGAGGTTGCCAGTCTACCTGAAGTCACTGGATCAATGTTTCTATACAAGTGACAAGCCCAATCAAATACCTCCTTGGAATCTGACAACATCCCTGTGAGATAAGTACTCTAGGTGTTATTGAGCCCATTTTGGAGATGAGGAAACTGAGGCTCGGGGGATGAGTCGCACAGGTAGTGAATGTGAGAGGCACAACTTGAAACCAGATCTTCTTGATTCCTGGTTCTTAGGTAATTTTATGGAACTTTGTCTGTAACCAACTGTGCGAGTCTATTCTGGAGACTTTGAGACATTTTACTGTTGCTAATGAAGAGGGACTGCAGCGGTTAATGATAAATTCTGGGAATTATAAGGCCTTCCCAGAACTCCAGAGGGAAAAGATTCTGTTTCACATGCTTAATCCTACCTGTGTGACTGTTGACAAGTCAGGTCACCCCCCACCCCGGTCCTCAGTTTTCCCATCAGTGAAATGAAGAAGGTGCACTAGCTGGTGTACCAGGGGTGGCTTCTGAGGTCCCGTCTATGATCTGTGCCAGGCCTCATAGCTGTGTAACCTGGACAAGCCTTTTGTTTCATTTAGGCCCCCTTTCCCCCTCATTTGTAAGAGGAAGTAGTGGACAAGATAAACAATGAGCATCTCGTCTCTTACTTCTGTAGCCTCAAGACCGGGCACGCAAAGGGAGGTAGTAGGATGAATGAAGTGAAGAAAGACCCTGCCACTTGGGGAGGGTCATGGGATGAGAAGACAAGGGTTCTTTAAGGTCATCTTGTTCAATCTCATTTGGAGTTAAGGAAACAAGCACAGAGAGGAGAAAGTAGTTGTCCAATGTCACAGATGTCCTCTCACATGTTCCAGCCCCTTTCCCCAAGTTCACTCTTTTCATTTTTGTTTTTGTTTTTGCGGGGCAATGAGGGTTAAGTGACTTGTCCAGGGTCACACAGCTAGTAAGTGTCAAGTGTCTGAGGTCAGATTTGAACTCAGGTCCTCCTGAATCCAGGGCCGGTGCTCTATCCACTGCTCCACCTAGCTGCCCCCAAGTTCACTCTTTTCAATCTGTGCCAAAGGATTGTCCAAAGACCTCTGACATCTGTCCTGGCTTTCCTTTTCTTGCAAAGAGGCTGCTGGCCATATACCAATTTATTCAGTAGACAGTCTAGAGGAAGGGGCCCTGGATTTGGAGTCAGAAGACTTGAGTCCAGGTTTTATATCAAGCAAGGATTAATTATGTGACCTTAGGCAAGTCTCTTCATAGCTGGCTTCAGTTGCCCTGGTGAGAGAAGCTATTGTGCAATAGCAAAATAAGTGCCCCATGCTCTGAAGCACTAGAGGGCTCTCATTTAACCACTACGATGGACAGCGACACTTGCTCTACACTGGCTAGATCTTGAGCCATTCACTCAGCCAGAGCTTACAACAGGGGTTGTAGGTAGGGTTCATGTAGGGAAGGGAAAGTAAGGGTGTTGAGTCCTTGGCCTATCCCCCATTCCCACCAGTTTCCACCAGTGCCTGTTTCCTCCTATCTCTGTCAGCAGAGTCGATAAAAGAAGGCAAAATCTGAAATCCCAAGGTCACAGTTTTATTTCTCTTCTCCCTCCCCCCAGAGAAGGCGACTGAGATCTGGAATCTCTTGGATCCATGTTCCTGCCTTGTTTCCCATTGTGATTATTCATCAACCCTAGAAAACTGAAGGAAAACCCTGGTTTACAGCTTTCACGGCTCAGCTTCCCACCTGCCTCTTAATACTTTATCTCTCATTTGCCAAACTTTTACCCAGGGAGTAAAACATAGGGTCTGTGTGGGTATAATTATGTGTGTGTTTGTATATGAGGGTATTTGTGTGTATTTGGTTAGGCATCCCAAATTTTTCTCACTGTATGACCTAGGATAAGTCATGTCCCCTTTCTGGGCCTCATGTTCTCCATCTGTAAAAGGGATTGATACTTCCACTACCTCTTTCTGAGAAATAGTCATGAGACTCAAATGAAAGCTCTTTCCAGATTGCTTATCCCTACCAAACGGCCCAATAAATTTATTTCTAAAACTATGTAAGATTTTGATCATCTTCGAATGTTTAAAAATCACACAGTGGAGGCAGAGCAGTGCATCCTAGAGTCCCTGCTCAAGATGTTTCTCCATCCTTCCTTCCCCCAAGTCTTAGAAGACAGAAGAGAATCCAGGCAACAAGGGCTTTTGGACGTGGGAGGACTCTTCAGGCCAACTTTTACCTGGAGAGTTGGAGAAGGTAGAAGGGGTTTAGAAGTTCATTTAACTTGAAGTTTGGGAGGGACCTTAGAATAGAGAGGCTAGCACTATTAAAGGCAGGGGTCATATGTGAGCTGAGGGCTGCAGACCAGGGCAGGGGCTGGATAGTGGCCAGTCTAAGGGCTCTGTTTCACCTGGGTATTGTGGGCAAGGGTTCAACACAGGTGCCAGGGCTGGCCCGACATCACTTAAGAAGCTGAAGGAGACACTGAGTGCAGAGGCTAATGACACAAACTATTAGCTCCAGCGGTCAGTCAAGAAACATTTATGAAGAACCTGCTATGAACTAAGTGCTGGAAACACAAAGGAAAGTAAAAGACAGTACCTACCCTCAAGGAGGTCACAGTTTAGTGGATAGGAAACTGTGCAAACCCATGTACAAACAGGATACAGTTAGGGTAAATTGGAGGTAATGAACATAGGGGAGACCCTAGAATTAAGAGGGATTAGGGGGGGCAGCTAGGTGGCGCAGTGGATAAAGCACTGGCCCTGGATTCAGGAGTACCTGAGTTCAAATCCGGCCTCAGACACTTAACACTTACTAGCTGTGTGACCCTGGGCAAGTCACTTAACCCCCACTGCCCCGCAAAAAAAAAAAAAAAAAAAAAAAAAAGAGGGATTAGGAAAGGCTTCCTGTAGAGAGTATACCCAGATGAAGTCTGACAAGGGCAGGGAACCCGGGCTCCATCTTGGACCTAATCCCGGAAGCTGTGGCCCTCTCTATGCGGGTCAAGATGGGCACAGCTTTTTTTTGCCTCATTTCACACTCTGAATCCTATTCAACTTGCATTCCCAAAGAACCCTTTGCTGTCTATGATCTCCTGTGGGATTTTACCCAATTCTCCACCATATGCTGATCCTTTTAGATCCTGTCTGTCACTCAGTGTGTTAGCTATTCTCCCAGCTTTGTATCATTCATCTCTAAGTCCTTTGAGCCTACCATGTATGTGTGCCTTTCTCCAACTTACTGGTAAAAATACCACACAGCAAAAGAAAAGAGTGGGCCAGTGAAAAAAAAACCTTTTTCAGGTATAAAAGGGACCTGTGGGGCAGCTAGGTGGCACAGTGGATAAAGCACCAGCCCTGGATTCAGGAGGACCTGAGTTCAAATCAGCCTCAGATACTTGACACTTACTAGCTGTGTGACCCTGGGCAAGTCACTTAACCCTCACTGCCCTGCAATAAATAAACAAATGAATGAATAAATAAATAAATAATTTTTTTAAAGGGACCTGAAAGAAGTACAAAAAGACAAACCATCAGGGAAACTGAAGCACCTTTTTAGGTACAGAAACAAATGGAAGGAAGTCTACAGAGAAACCCAGCCATAGAAATCAAGGCATTTTCTTATACTGAAGGAAATGCAGACAAAAACCACAGCCATCACTGTTGAAGTATTCTTTTAGGCACAGAAGGGAACAAAAGGAAGTCCAGATAGATACACAGGCATTGAAACTGAGGTTTGGCTTGGTTTTTAGATATAGAAAAAACAAAAAAGTAACCAATCCAGATGAAAACCCTGCCACAGACATTGAAGCTTTCTTTTAGGTAGGGACAGGAATAGAAGGATTTTCAGATAAAAAGACAGCTATTGAAATTGGAACATCCTTTTTAAATACAGAAGGGAACAGAATGAACACCAGATAGAAACACTGCTGGAGAAATTGAAGGATTCTTTTAGTACAGAAGGAAGTTTAGGAAGAAATTGGGCCATAGAAACTTTTCTATTTTTAAAATGGTTAATTTTTATATTATTATATTACATTTATATACAATATAAATATTACACATTAAATTATAATATATAATATAAACATAATATTTATATTAAAATTATTTATTAAATTTTTTTTAAATCTTGAGAAAGGAAAAGAAGTGGAGATAGAACACACTGCTCTAGAAATTGAGGCATACCTTTAGTTCAGAAGGGAACAGTAGAAAATCAAGATAAATGGACAACCAAAGAAATAGAAGCACAAAACAACCACTTCCATCTAGCTGTGGCGAATAAAATTATATGTGGATCACCTATTATTGTCTCAAGTTTAGGGAACATAGCTGGGGTTTATTATATATTTGTTACTTAGAAATTAGAGGCTACTACACCAGTTTGGGGGCATTAAGCATTTATTAAAGCATATTAAATATTAGTCAAGAGAGCACATGGCTTAGAAAGTTAGGAAAGTCTAGCTAGGAAAGAGGAGAGAGAGATAGTGGGGAACCCTAGTGGGCTGTGTCTGCTCTCACCAAGTTCCTGGGCCAGGAGAGGGAGTCCCTGTGTAAGCTTGCTGTGGGCAGGAGGAGAGCCTGTCCTTACACACTGCTCAAAGCTAATTGCCTAGCATCATTCAAATCTATTGGTTTACTGGATTTGAGGGTGGTCTGGCTGATGTCACAGTATGGAGCCCTCCAAGGGGGAAGAACCTTCAGGTAGGTGTGGTTTTAATCCCTATTCACAATCCAAGGTCCAACCACATTTCCTTTGAAATTTTTCTGACTCTGGGCTGGCCCCAAGAATGGTCTGGCCAGGCTCTGTGAGTCTCAAAGAACCCCCAAATGCCCTATTATTAATAATTTTCTCACGTAGCACAAGTCATCTACTGAGTCCTGCTGCCAGCCCAATTTCCCAGTTGGGATGTTGAGAAGCTTCTGTGCAACGAAGAGCAACCCTTCCTTCAACCTTAGGTTTCCCATCTTCTACTGTGCTTGTCTTTTGAGGGGAAACCACCATCTTACTGCTCTTTCTCTTTCATGAAAAATGCCACTTCTGGGGTTATGACAAAAATTTGGAAGAGAAGCTGAGGGCAGATAAGGAGAAAGGAGAGATCCCTAAAGGTTGAGATCTTTAACCTCCCCACCCCACTCCATTTTGGAATTAGACAAAGAAACTCCCAATTTCTAAGGGTGTGGCCATCCATCTATGGGCTCAGTCCCTGAAAAGCTGTGAACTATTTCTTGGGGGTGACAGTTCAAGAGAAAGAACCTGTGAACTTGAATGTCTGAGAGAAATCTGGGTTATGAACAATCTGGTTTTAAATTCAGAGGCAGCTGGAACCTGTCAACTAGACATTCCTGGGCCTCTAAGTCAGAAGAAGTAAGGACCTGATGTTGAGACAGTTGATAACCCCATAGAGAATCCCCAAAGGTATGGACACTGATGGTTAATATCTAACACAGACAACATCCTTCTTCCCCTTTGATATATGTTTATTTATTTTACTATTTACCAATTACATTTAAAATGTTAACTTTTATTTTTTAAAATTTTGAGTTCCAAATTCTCCCTTTCCTATCTCCCACTCCTTGAGAAGTCAAGCAATATATCAATTATACATGTAAAGTCATGCAAAATATATTTCCACATTAGTCATATTGCAAAAGAAAACACACATGAAAACCCAAGAAAAATGAAAAAAGTGAAAAGTTTGCTTCAGTCTGTACTCAGAGTTTATCATTTCTCTCTCAGGAGGCAGATAGCATTTTTCATCATGAGTCCTTTGGATTTGTCTTGGATCACTGTATTACTAAGAATAGCTAAGTCATTCATAGTTGGTCATCATACAATATTGTAGTCATTGTGCACAATGTTCTCCTGGTTCTGTTCACTTCACTTTGCATCATTTCATGTAAGTCTTCCCAGGCTTTTCTGAAACCATTGTGCTCATAATTTCTTATGACTGTTTTCTTTATATTATTTTTAAAATAATATTTTATTTTCCCCAATTATATGTAAAAACAATTTTTACCATTCATTTTTTAAAAATCTGAGTCCTAAATTCTCTTCCTCCCTCCTTCTCAACCCCTCTTCTTGAGACAGTAAGCAATTTGACATAGGTAATACATGTGTGATCATGCAAAACATATTTCCATATTGTGAAACATATTCACGTTGTGAAAGACAAAGACCACAAAAGAAAAAAAACAAAAAATTTAAGTGGAAAAATAGCATGCTTCAATCTGCATTAAGACTGCATCGGTTTTTATTCTCTGCATATGGGTATCATCTTTCATCACGAGTCCTTTGGAATTGTCTTGGATTGTTGTGTCTTGATTCGAGTAGCTAAGTCTTTCACAATTGACTATCATTACAATATTAATGTTACTGTGTAGATATTCTCTTGGTTTTGTTCACTTTACTTTGTATCAGTAAAATACTTAGAAGACTTCCTAGGTTTTTCTGAAACTATTGTATTCAACATTTCTTATGACAACTTTCTTTATATTATTTAATTCATCTACACTGAAGTTTAACCAGAGGCAAGGCTAGAAGCTGGCTGAAGCAGAGGCCTGAGGCAGCTGATCTCCAAAGCTGAGAGTCCTGCACCTAGGAGGTGTTTAACCCCTACTTGTGGAACTGTCTTGAAGCTTTTGGAACTAGGGCCTCTCTGAGGTATGACTCCTACCTAAAGCTGAAGGAGCTAGGACTTCATATGATACAGGGACAGGCCTTCTGCCTGTCCCTTGAGAATGGCCTATGAGATGCTTGGTTCTCCCTTGATGGCCTTTTCCAAGCTACCTCACCCTCATGCAGGTTCATACTAAATGAAATTTAGAGAGCATGTTAATATTCACTGTGACCTTTCCAGACAGGATCACCACTGATGCTCACAACAGACCTTTGTGGGATGTTCTACAAATATCATTGATGAGTTAGTCATGTGCCCCTGGTCACACACCTATTAAGTGTCTGAGATGGAATTTGAATCCAGGTTTTCCTGACTACAGACTATTCATTATGATAAATCAACTCCACCATGCCATCCCCTGTGCCCTAACAGGTCTGCCCTTCTCATAAACATTTCCACGAGTCCTTTTTTTCAGCCCCTCTCAAAAAAGAGAGACAGAGACTGTCTGTGGACACTGGAGATGGTCTGGACAGGAGCTTGTTGCATTTCAAACAAGGAGAGGTAGTGCATCAGGGCAAGAAGAGACGGCCTGCTGATCCAGCACAAGCAAGGCCTAATGAGCACAGTGTGAAGGAACAATACCCCATCTGCTGCTGTGTCCCTTACTCAGAGCTCCAGGTCACATATGTAAGGGGGCCTGAGGTCCTGCACTTACCGGCGGGGGTCACAATGAGTATTGGTCATTGACCCCAGGTTGCATACTGAGTTAGGAACAAGTTCAGAAGCAAAAAATGCTCTGTGTGACTCTGAGCCCAGTCGATGAGTAGGGTCACAGCTGTAGCACATAGCACAGGCTGGTTGATGTTGATGATAATGGTGGTGAAGAAGAAGAAGAAGAAGTATATAGTATCTACTCTGGGCCAGGCATGGTGCTAAATGCTTTACAAATATCTTATTTGATTCTCACTAAGATCTTAGGAGGTAGGTGGTATTATTATCACCATCTAATAGATGAGGAAACAGGTAAAGAGATGTTAAGTGACTTGGCCAAGGTCATACAGGTAATAGATGTTTGTGTGTGTGTGTGTGTGTGTGTGTGTGTGTGTGTATTGGAACACAGGCCCAACAATCTTTCTACTGTGCTACTTAATTGTCCCTGAATGAAGCCTGAAATCAAATAAACAAGGAAAGTTAATCCCAGGCCAAAGAGAAGCCTGCACCTCAGTTCTTCCAAACCTATAGAACTTCCCACTACCTGATAGTGGCTGAGTCCAGCAACAGTCTATTGGAACCACCAATAAGGGGGAAAGACAAGAGAAGCCTTACATTCAACCAAACCTAGGTCAAAATCTTGCCAAGATCTTTTTCCCTCTTCGGCAAGGAGGAAGCTTTATCTATTACTTGCATATGGGTACAGAATAAAAGGGTCACTTGACGAGGAATGAGGCCGGTGAAATAATCCAGTCCCTTTTGGAAATCTGTGCCACTTGGTTGTAGGGGCAGAATGAGCCCAGGGTAAAATGTTCCTTTCCTGCAAGAGGGAGAGGATGTGGACAAAGCTGCCGGCATCGCCCTCACCCCCAAATCACTTGCCCAATGTCAGAGATGTCCTGCCTCATCCCACAGGCCCAGCTCCCCAATATCTCTCATCTCACTCCATTTCAAAGGACATACCAAGCCTCCATCCATTCACCTAGCTGTGTGTTCTATCCTGGATCTTTTGCACCCTTAATGATTTTGAATTTCCTAGAAAGAGGCTGCTGAACACGTGCTTTATCACTGAGGAAGCAGTGTGGTCCAGTTGAAAGGGCAGGGGATTTGGAGTCCGAAGGCTTGGGTTCAGGGCTTAACTCTGGCCCTGACTGACCAGTCCCTGACCTCTGACAGAAGTCTCGTCTTTACACCAGACATCAGTTTCCCTGGAGAGAGGTGCTATGGTACAAAAGGAAGAGAATTGCATTCTCTTCCATGTCAAGCAAGACATGGGTTCCAATCCCATCCTGCTTCTCAATATCTCTATGACCTAACCTATCTGGCTTAAAGATTCCTTTAGCCATAAATTGAAGGGGTTGGGAAAGATGACAATTACAGTTACTTCCAGCTCTGAGTCTGTGACCAAATGAGATAATCCATTTAAAACATCATGTAAACCTTAAAGCTCATGGAATTCTTTTGATGTTGTAGCAGCTACATGGCAGATTGTATAGAGCACTGAGCTTGGAAATAGGAAGACTCACTGAGTTCAAATCCAGCTTCAGAACTTACTAGCTATGTGACCCTAGGCAAGTCACTTAACCCTATTTGTCTTCATCTGTAAAATGAGCTGGAGAAGGAAATGGCAAACCACTCTAACATCTTTGCCCAGAAAACGCCAAATGGGGTCACACTGAATTGGACATGACTGAAACAACTGAGTACAACAACAACAAAAACACCACCACCACCAAAAACCTTAAAGAGGGCAGCAGTTCTAGTTGGTTTGGACTCCAAGAATATCATTGCCTTGGCACCAGGTGGCACTCCCAGCTGAAATGTTTCCAACTTACTTTTCTGTGTTTTCCCCCCATTAGATTATAAGCTCCTTGAGGTCAGGGACAGTCTTTACGAGTTCATATGGTAGGTTACTGCTGCTAAATAAACCTACCACAAACATAGATATTACAGATGTAAACACCTAGGTTTTATTATGTTTAAGCACTGGTTCAGGTAATAGAAAAATAATTCTGAACCAAGTGTGAAATGTCTGACAAAGTATTTAAAGAGAAAATTACTGTTAGACATGGAAAAATAATTTCTCAAACTACTACAATTTTTTTATGGCCTCTTAGGTCATAAAAAGTCACCAAGGCCTAAGTAAAACAGATTACTTTTTTTCATGTTTCCTTCAATTAAGGTTAAACAAAATAAGTTAAAACAAATTAGTTAACACACGAAGTTATGGATTTAAATATTGAATTTGCAAAATACAACATTATAAAACTACAGGGCTGTATGTTAAAGAAGTCACAATGGGCTAATTGAGAGGCATTTACAGGTCACCAAAACAACCAAAGGGTCAGGGGTCAGGAAAATTCTTCCAGCTAATTCCCTTTGGTAAACTCAAACTCCCTTTTGGCTTTTTACTGTGATTCAATGAGTTAGGGGTGTTTTTTTGTTTTTGTTTTTTGCGGGGCAATGAGGGTTAAGTGACTTGCCCAGGGTCACACACTGCTAGTAAGTGTCAAATGTCTGAGGCTGGATTTGAACTCAGGTCCTCCTGAATCCAGGGCCAGTGCTCTTATCCACTGCACCACCTAGATGCCCCAATGAGTTAGGTTTTATCCAGATGAGGTCAATATTAACAGGGAAAAGGCTTTAGCTAACCAAATGTTCTAGTGGTAATGACATAATAAAAATTGAATAAAAGGAAAATGAAAATGTATCCTCGCAATGCAAAGAACTGTGCACAAATAAACTATAGATAGGAAAAGTTGGAGGAAATCAACAGAGAAGCACTAGAATAAGAGTCTTCCTATAGATGGTATTCCCCCTTTCAGGGCAGCTAGGTGGCACAGTGGTAGCCCTAGATCAGGAGGATCTGAGTTCAAATCTCACCTCGGACACTTGACACTAGCTGGGCAAGTCACTTAACCCTGATTTCCTCAAACATCCAGGGCCATTTCCAATTATCCCAGATGGCTCTGGAGGACAGAATGAGGCTGATGACTTTACACAGTCCCTGCCTCACTTAAATCCAACTTACTGTAAGTCATGACCTCATCTCCTGATGTCATGGTTCTCTTTGAAGAGGAAGGACAAACAACACCCCTCCATCCCCCACATCTCCTCTGAGCCTCGTTCTCTCTCTCCAAGTAGACTAACTGGCTCCCTACTCCTCCCTTCTCTTTACTTCCCAGGGATACTTGTGAATAGATAATCAGGCTTCTGAAGCTCCATCACATGGTTTCTGGGGAGGAGAGAAGAATGAGATGAGCCTGGGAGAGTGTTGAGTCCAGAATGGGGACAAGATTAAGGATGAAGTTGAGAGTCTTAATATCTCTTGGTGAATTTTCCCCTCTGGGTTGGGATTTAGCTTAAGTTTAGAATTAGAAATCAGAAGGCATAGATAATCACAGAAATCTAATGAGCATCAGGTCTGCTTAGAACTGGACACTAGGAGAAGTGGAAAAGTGAACCCTGGACTGGAAACCAGGAACCAGGAGCAGGGAGTCTAGTTCTGCCTGTTCCCCAGATTTACTGTATAACCCTACGCAAGCCTTCACCTCTCTCAGGGCCCCAGGCCCCTCACCTGTATAATGAGGAAGGGAAGGAAGCAGGGAATGATGATCTTTAGTTTTCATAACATTCAGAACTGGAAGGGACATCAGAAATAACCCAGGACAATCCCATCAATTCATGTTGTAGATAGTATGCTGAGGGAGAAGTGACTTGGCCAAGGACATACACCTGACAGAGCCAGGAATGCAACCAGACTTCCGTCTTTAGGAACAGGACTTCATGCCATTCTCCACTGCCTCCCTATGACTTGCAGTTAGCAATGGCTTAAAAATGAGACTCTTCTGGGGTAAGTGTTGGACAACCTGCCAGTTCCAGGATCTATAAATGGCTCTGGGCTTTGGGTAGTGCTGTGCTGGAGCCACCTCAGGCCACAGACAGATACACAAACATTAGTTACATTTCATAACTAACTAGAAAAGGGGGGAAATAAAGCAAACTTCCCATATGAGAAGAAAAGGAAAAGTTCCATAGAAATGGCATAGCACATAAGAGTCATTCCACAGGGATCAGAGATTTGTTATTGACTAGAAGCCAGCCTTTCCCCAACAGAATCCAGCCTCACAGGACTTCTGCCCAAGATGAGTGTCTGAGTAGAGGCAGACCATTCAGCTCCCACATTCTAGGATTCTCTTCAGTAAGAATTCTCTGGTAAATAACAAGATCTGAGTTTTTGCTGAAGGCATTCTCACAGTCACTACTTGCGTAACCCATGTGTATGAAAACTCTGGTGCTTAACAAGGGAAGATCTGTTACTGAAGGCTTCCCCACACTCTTTACATAGAAAGGGCTTCTCTTCAGTATGACTTGTCTGATGCTTAAGGTTAGAGCTGTGAATGAAGGCTTTCCCACATTCATTTCCTTTATAAGGCTTCTCTTCAGTATGAATTCTCTGGTGTTTGAAAAGGTGTGAGTGTTCACCAAAGGCTTTCTCACAGTGACTACATTTATATGGTTTGTCTCCAGAATGATTCTTCTGATGCTTATCAAGACTTGACTTCGTAATGAAGTCTTTCTCACATTGATCACATTTATAAGGCTTCTCTTCATCATGAGTTTTCTGGTGACTGAAAAAGGTTGATTGGTCATTGAAGGTTTCCCCACATTGGTTACATGTATAAGATTTCTCTCCAGTATGAATCTTCTGGTGTACAGTGAGATTTGATCTTTGAATAAAGCCCTTTCCACACTCATTACATGTATAAGGCTTCTCTCCAGTATGAATCTTCTGGTGTACATTAAGATTTGAGCTTCGACTAAAGGCTTTCCCACACTGATTACATGTATAAGGCTTCTCTCCAGTATGAATTCTCTGGTGACTAACAAGGACTGAATTTGTACTGAAGTCTTTCCCACATTCATTACATGTATATGGCTTCTCTCCAGTATGAGTCATCTGATGTACAAGAAGGGTTGAGCTATCAATGAAAGCTTTCCCACACTCTTTGCATGTATAAGGCTTCTCTCCAGTATGAATCCTCTGGTGTCTGAAAAGGGTTGATTTTTGAGTGTAGGCTTTATGACATTTAGTACATTTATAAGGTTTCTCTCCAGTATGACTCTCCTCATGTACCTTTAGATTTGACTTCCTAAGGAAGGCTTTCCCACATTGATTACATTTATAAGGCTTCTCTCCAGTATGAGTTTTCCGGTGACTGAAAAAAGATGAACTTTGGGTGAAGGCTTTCCCACACTGATTACATTTATAAGGCTTCTCTCCAGTATGAATCTTCTCATGTACCTTAAGGTTTGAGCTCTGAACAAAGGCTTTCCCACATTCTTTACACTTATAAGGCTTCTCTTCATTATGAATTTTCTGGTGATTGAAAAGGGTTGATTTTTGAGTGAAGACTTTCCCACATTGATCACATTTATAAGCCTTCTCTCCAGTATGAATCTTCTGATGTACAATAAGATTTGAGCTCTGAACAAAGGTTTTTCCACACTCATTACATGTATAAGGCTTTTCTCCAGTATGAATTCTATGATGATTAACAAGGACTGACTTTTTACTGAAGGCTTTACCACACTCATCACATATATATGGCTTCTTTCCAGTATGAGTCATCTTATGACTAATAAGGGTTGAACTTTCATAGAAGGCTTTCCCACATGTATCACATTTAAAAGGTTTCTCTTCAGTATGAATTCTGTGATGTTTAAAAAGGGTTGACTTTTGAGCAAAGGCTTTACCACATTTAGTACATTCATAAGGTTTGTCTCCAGTATGATTCTTCTGATGCAAATTGAGGTTTGATCTCCTAAAGAAGGCTTTTCCACAGTTGTCACATCTATAAGGCTTCTCTCCAGTATGTATTCTCTGGTGATTGAGAAGGGATGAACTCAAGGTGAAGGCTTTCTCACACTGATCACATTTATAAGGCTTCTCTCCAGTATGAATCATCACATGTACCCTAAGGTTTGAGCTTCTACTAAAGGCTTTCCCACACTCATTACATTTATAAGGCTTCTCTCCAGTATGAATTCTCTCATGTCTGAAAAGAGTTGAGCTCTGACCAAAGACTTTTCCACATTCATTACATTTATAAGCCTTCTCAACAGCATGGGTTTTTTGATGTTCAGAAACATTTGAAGATTGAATGAAAGCTTTGCCATGTTCCTGATGTTCATTTATTTTGTCTCTATTTGGACTCTTCCGGAGTTTTGTCAATTTTCTCATATCCCTCTCCTGCTTCATCTCCTGACTCTTTACCTGGCTCTCACTTCCCCCACAGTCCCCACAAGTCTAGCAGAAATGACCAGCACTGCTTCCAATTTTCTCTCTATGGGATGACTCTTCTCCTGGAATGGTCTCTTTCAAAGATCCCTCTGTGCTCTTTAGCCTAGACTCCAAATCTGAAAAACAGTAATATAAGGTATAAATGTCCCCATTTCTGAGAAACTAGGGTTGAAGTAATGCAACTGAACATAGTACCCAGAGAGAGGTAGCCCACTGTGGAACTATGTTAATGCCATTTTAGTTTTTTCTAGAAATATTGAGAAATAACATTTTTCCTAGTCAAATAATCCTTTCCAGACTTTTCTCTATTGGAAAGTATGAAGAAATAAAGGAACACTGGCCTTCCTTCAAATAAGTTAAGGTTGAAAACCAGTTGTTGAATAAAGGTTACCTCTTATCTTTTTAAAAGTCATTGCACTCCTCAATGGACTGTGCTAACACCCACTTAAAAGCACAGCTTAAGTTTATATGAATAAGGGAGTTTAGGTACCGATCAGAGGAAGGAGGTCATCTTGGATCTAGAGGAGGTCCAGAACAATCATGGGGACTGGTCCCTACAAGACCTCCAGGGCTGGTCCTCCACTCCTGCCCTAGTGGTCCTCTCCCAGTAGCTGGGCACCTCCTAATCTTAGTGAAATTCTCTCCATGATCACTTGGTCTACCCCATGATCCCCCTTGTCTCCTTTGACACCTTGCCCCAATCTGAGCACTTCCTCCTCTACATTTCAGCAGCCTTTTAATTTGTTAACTTTCTTCATGAGAATGTAAGCTTCTTGAAGGTCAGAAATTCAAAGTATTTATAGTACCAATGCCTGGCAAATAATAAGCACTTAATAAATGCTTTGTGAATCTATCAATAAAGGGAGGAACTAATATAATGAGTAGTTTTGGCATGTTGACCTCAAAATGTATTTTGACGGGCCCTTTCCCCAAACATTACTAAATATGCTGCCATAAATATTCTTGGCTAGGGGGACATCTCTGATGGATGGGTCAGACTATGCCAGTTTAGATAGTTCTCTGTCAGCTAAAAATTGTATTGATGTAGTATGATATTAAATTTTAAAATTGCCTCTGTTGTGGCAGATTTGTGTTTGAAATAGAGTACTCTTTTTTTTTTTTTTTTTGGTGAGGCAATTGGGATTAAGTGACTTGCCCAGGATCACACACTGCTAGTAAGTGTCAAGTGTCTGAGGCTGGATTTGAACTCAGGTCCTCCTGAATCCAGGGCCAGTGAGAAATAGAGTACTCTTAATCCCTGCTCCCCCTTCTCTCTCTTTGAAAATGTCTCTTGAAGTTTTGCTAAATGTTTTCCTTTATTTGACCATGCTAAGAATCCTGTGACATGGGGGGAAAGAGATCCCTATTTTATAGATGAGGAATAAAGATATCTCTATCCCCCTCCCCCTCCCCCCTTACTAATCAATTCTTGGACCTTAGTGTGCAAAAGAGACAGAAGAATGGAGGCAAGAGACAGGTGATACATAGTACAGAATATTTACCACAATCACTCTCTCCTAGGGGCTCTCATGGCATTCACTTCTTTTGAACAGATATCCCAGTAACTTGGGTGCTCGATAATAGAGCAGGGTATAGATTAAAAACCAGTCAATAAATTTTTTTAGGGGGCACATTATCTACTGAGGCAGCCATGGAGGGAGCACAGAGAGAAAAGAAGAAAACCCAGAACAGGATCCTGTGAGACACATACATTAAGTGGTCATCTCATCAATGTAGATTCAGTAAGAGATAGGCAAGGGAAGAAAAGAATAAGCATTTGTTAAGCACCTACTATGTGCCAGGCATTGTGCTAAGTAATCCCTTTATTGACATCTCTTTCACTCCTGTGATGATTAAAAACATGAGACATAGTTTCTGGGTTATTTAATCATTTTTATTAATAGGCCAGAAGGTTATTAATAAAAGGCTGTCTCTCTCAGACCAAAGACCCCTAATGGCAGTGGGGTCTTGGTTTATATACCCTTCTAAATGTAGGAGGTCCATCACATAGCAATCAGATCTAATTGGTTGACTTGATTTGTTATATTAAAATGAAGCCTAGGGGGCAGGTAGGTGGTGCTGCAGTGGATAAAGCACTGGCCCTGGATTCAAGAGGACCTGAGTTCAAATCTGGCCTCAGACACTTGACACTTACTAGCTGTGTGACCCTGGGCAAGTCACTTAACCCTCATTGCCCTGCAAAAAAAAAAGAAAAGAAAAAGAAAAGAAAATACAGTCTAGAGATACATGACTCAGATTACTCAACTCTTGGTAAGATGATGTCAGAGAAAAAATGTAGACCACCCCATTCAAGCTGAAGAGGAAAAAATAGTTTCCACCTAAATGTGGATTGTGCAATCTCATCAGTAAAGTCCTTCAGCTATTTAGACAAAAGGATTTGTCTCCACTTAAGATTCTTTGTAAACTGGTTAGGTTTGACCCAAAGGAATTCTACTTTCAAGGAGAACTAACTAGACCTTTAGTGGGGGGGCAGGAGAAAGGACTAAAAAAGAAGGGGAGATCATTGGATTCCCCAAGATACCAGTCGTTAATAATTATTTCTCATAGCTCCTCAAAACAACAGTGGGAAGTAGCTGCTGTTATTTTTTCCATTGGGGAAACTAAGGTAGAGAGGGTATAAAGGGTATAAGTTGCCCAGGATTGCATAGCTCTTAAGTATTTGAGGCTGGATTTCAAGTCTGGTCTTCATTACCACAGGTTCAGAGTTCTATCCACTGTACTATGAGCTCTTACTCTTGAAGTGTGGTGAGGCAAGGGAAAATGGAATCACACGCAAAAATGCCATGAGCAAAGCACATCTGGGTTGACAATCCACCATCACCAATGATACAGAGAATGCAGACTGTTGTTGCACTTATTTATTAAGAAACCATTGTTAACTCTGGAGAGTATAGTTTCACTTGAGGAAAGAACTCAAGCACAAAGGTGGATATCACCAGAGATGAATCGTCATTGTTACAAACCCAAGAAGCCATCAGCCAGCCTCTAAAAGAACCCTCTCGGGGGATCCTGCCACCTTTCCAGGGAGCCCCTTCCCATTCCAGACCAGGATCAACATCAGGGAGTTGGTCCCGAAGCAATCCTGTTTGTCCTTTTGCAAGATCCAAGCACTGTTCCAGTCAGTTCTCTGCAGCCAAACACAACACAAAAGCTAAACCCTCTTCCACATGATGGCCCTTCCAGTATGGGAAGGCAGCTCTTCTTTCCTCATAAAACTTTTCTCCAGGCTCTAGATCCTTGAGTCTTTCAAACAACGGGTCATTCAGTCCTGGCTTCCCATCTGGACTCTCTACTTCATCAGTGTCCTCTTGTGCATGGAGCCCAGAACTGCACACAACACCCAGATGAAGTCTGACAAGGGCAGGGAACCTGGGCTCCTTCTTGGACCTTATCCTGGAAGCTGTGGCCCTCTCTATGTGGGTCAAGGTGGGCACAGCTTTTTTTGCCTCTTATTTCACACTGCTGACTCCTATTAAGCTTGCACTCCCAAAGAATCCTTTGCTATCTATGATCTCCTGTAGGATTTTACCCAATTCTCTACCATATGCTGATCCTTTTAGATCCTGTCTGTCACTCAGTGTGTTATCTATTCTCTCAGCTCTGTATCATTCATCTCGATAAGTCCTTTGGGTCTACCATGTATGTGTGCCTTTCTCCAACTCAGTGGCAAAAAATATCATACAGCAAAGGAAAAGAGGAATGGGTCAGTGGAAAAAAACAAACAAACTCTTTTTCGGATATAAAAGGGACCTGAAAGAAATACAGAAAGACAAACCATCAGAGAAATTGGAGCACCTTTTTAGGTACAGAAATGAACAGAAGGAAGTCTACAGAGAAACCCAGCCATAGAAATCAAGGCATTTTCTTATACTGAAAAAAATGCAGACAAAACCACAGCCATCACTGTTGAAGTATTCTTTTAGGCACAGAAGGGAATAAAAGGAAGTCCAGATAGATACACAGGCATCGAAATTGAGGTTTGGTTTTTAGATACAGAAAAAACAAAAAAGTAACCAATCCAGATAAAAACCCTGCCACAGACATTGAAGCTTTCTTTTAGGTAGGGACAGGAATAGAAAGATTTGAAGATAAAAAGACAGCTACTGAAATTGGAACATCCTTTTTAGATACAGAAGGGAACAGAATGAACACCAGATAGAAACACTGCTGGAGAAATTGAAGGATTCTTTTAGCACAGAAGGAAGTTTAGGAAGAAATAGGGTCATACAAAAGGCATTTTTTTTTTTAATCTTGAGAAAGGAACAGAAAGAAGTGGAGATAGAAAACACTGCTCTAGAAATTGAGGCACACTTTTAGTACAGAAGGGAACAGTAGAAAATCAAGATAAGTGGACAGCCAAAGAAATAGAGGCACAAAGTAATCACTCCACCCAGCACAAGGCATAGCAGCTGAGTCCTGGTGCTCCCCCCCCCCCAAATCTCCCAACTGGGTTGTTGAGAAGCTTCTGTTAAAAGAAGAAAAACTCTCCCTTCAACTTCAGGTTTTCCATTTCATAGTGTGCTTGTCCTTTAAGGGTACAGGAGTGGTGCTCTCCCCTTAACAATAAACATTCTCACAACTGGACATGCCCTTGACATCTCAGTGGTCTGGGATTATCATCATCCGTAAACTCCTCTAGATCATCCTCCAAACCCCATTTCTTACCCCCGTCACCTAATTCCTCATTCCCATCCCCCCTCAATCCTCACACCCCAAAGTTTTATTCTAACTCCACCTGCCACTTCCACTGTGCCCTCTGGAATACCTGTTACATGGGCAACAAACTTCCCTTCACCTTAAATCTATTCTTCTACCACTCCTTCCATCTACTAGCTCTTAATGAAATCTGACTTCCTCTGATGCCACAGCCTCCCTGGCCCCCCTTTCCAAGACTGGATGCACTTCCGTCCATTCTTCTTGGCCTTTAATATTGTTAGTTGTGGAAAATTATGTCAAAATTTGGCTGCCCAGAGAAGTTCATCTGTATTGGATGTCAGTTTCACGATGGCATGCTTGCCTGGAGAATGGACAATGCTTCTTAGCTTTCCCTGTCACCAATGGAGTGAAGCAGGGCTGTGTGCTTCCCCCCAAGCTTTTCAGCATGATATTTTCAGCAATGTTGTCAGAAGCCTTCAACGAGGATGTAAACAACATCAAGATCAGTTACTGCTCTGATGGTACATTATTTAACTTGAAAAGGCTACAAGCCAAGACCAAAGTGGAGAGCTGGTACATCATTTATTTGTTTGTTTGTAGATGATTGTATACTTAGTGCAGCCCATAAAGCTCAGATGCAATGAAATATGCATCGATGGTCTACTACTTGTGCTAATTTTGGCCTAACCATTAACACCAAGCAAACGCAGTTTCTCTACCAGCCAGCACCACACCATCCATACTTGGAACCATTGGTTACGGCAAATGGAGAACTTCTGAATACCGTAGATTAGTTGACTTACCTTGGCAGTATACTTTTCAGGGATGTACACATAGATAATGAGGTTGACACAAGCATTACCAGAGTTAGTTCAGTGTTTGTGAGGCTCCAAAGGAGAGAGTGGGAGAGAAGAGTAGTATTAGACTGACTACCAAACTAAGGTCAGCAGAGCTTTTGTGCTGACCTCTCATTGTCTGGACAACTTGACAGTATGCCAACACCATACCAGGAAATTGAATTGCTTCCATTTGTATTGTCTTCCTTTAGAAAGATTCTGAAGATCACCTGACAAGATAAAGTACTTGACACTGGGGTCTTTTCTCAAGCTGAGCTTCTAAGCATTCAAACTCTACCACAAAGCATGCAACTCCAATGGGCTGGCCATGTTGTTCAAATGCCAAATGTACCTCTGCCTAAAAGACTATTTTACCGAGAGCTCATGTGAGGCAGGTGCTCACATGGCAGTCAGAAGAAGTGACACAAGGACGCTCTCATGGTCTCTCTGAAGAACTTTGAAATTGACTGAATGACATGGGAGACACTGGCAAAGAACTGCCCAAAGGTGGCACTGTGACTGAATGACATGGGAGACACTGGCAAAGAACTGCCCAAAGGTGGCACTGTGCTCTATGAGTGAAGCAAAACTGCAGTAGCTCAAAAGAAATGTAAGTACCTGGAAAGACTTAAGTGGGCTGACACTGAGTAAAGTGAGCAGAACCAGGAGAAAATTGTGCACAGTAACAGCAACATTGTGAGATGATCAACTGTGATAGAGTTGGCTCTTCTTAGCAGTGCAACGATCCAAGACAATTCCAAAGAACTCATCTCCACATCCAGAAAAAAGAACTGTGGACTCTGAATAGAGATTGAACCAGACTGTTTCTACTTTTTTTGGTTTTCTTTTTTGGAGGTTTTCTCCTTGTGTTCTGATTCCTCTTTCACAACATGACTAATGCAGAAATATGTTTAATGTGATTGTACATATATAACCTATCTCAGATTGCTTTCTCAGAGGGGGGAGGGAAGGGAGGGAAAGAGAAAAATTTGGAACTAAAAATCTTATGGAAACTAATGTTGAAAACTATCTTTACGTGTAACTGGAAAATAATAAAATACTTTTATGATTAAAAAAAAGAAACATGAGATGCCCAAATTTAGATATCTTTACTCCAAATGTTTGTGTGGACTATTAGTACCCAACCTGTAGTAGAGCATTCCAAGCTAGTATTGGTCTAATAAGCCAGAGACACCGTACCTTGATCCCAACATAAGGGTGTCATTTTGGTTCTCTTTGAGAATGGACTCATTCTCCTTGGTTCACTGGTAGAAGTCAGGGGGTTGGAATACTCCATGCTCCCCACTGCCACTGCCATTTCTCCCCCTTCCTCCATTACTCAGTGACATCTCTTCCTTTGAGATTCATCCTACTCATATCTACCACCCAATCAAAATCCTGGTAGCTTTTGTCTATAGAACCTCAGGTCATTCCCCTTCCTTACTCAATGAATTTGATACCTAGCTTATACTTTTTCTCTCTTCAACTGCAGCCCTCATACTAGGGAACTTCAACATACATGTTGCTTCTTCCCTCCAATACCCTAACAATTCAATTTCTCAACACACATACTTCCCATGAGGTACTCTTGCACCCAATCTCAGCCATACACAAAGATGGTCATACCCTTAATCTTGCCATTACCCACAAATATACCACCTTAATGTTCAAGAATTCTGAAAATTCCATTTTCTGAACATAATCTATTGACATTTCACCTTTCCCTTTCCCTTTTCATACATGACCCTACTCCAGCTGCAACTGGACTTTCAATTCCCTGACCCTTCAATTCTTTCCTAAGCCACCTACACCACACTAGTCACTCTCTCCTTTTCTCCCCATCTTGGCTCCTTGGTGAACCAATTAAACTCTAAACTGTCCTCCTCTTTTGAATTTCTCTTAAGTTGCTGATTACTCCCAGGCTAGCCTCAACCTAGGATCATTTACTATTCATCACTTTCACTCCTACATATGTGTTGCTGAATAGAGGAGAAAATCACGTGACAGTTTTGACTAGGTCCACTACAAATATATGCTACACCACCTCAACTGGGTCCACAGTGCTACTGCCTCCCATAACAACTCACTATCCCACTGTCCACAGAGGCTCTTCCAAACATTTTCTTTTTTTTTTTTTGTGAGGCAATTGGGGTTAAGTGACTTGCCCAGGGTCACACAGCTAGTAAGCATTAAGTGTCTGAGGCCGGATTTGAACTTAGGTACTCCTGACTCCAGGGCCGGTGCTCTATCCCCTGTGCCACCTAGCTGCCCCTCTTCCAAACATTTTCATTCTTCCTCAAACCTCCCACGGCTCCCCTACTAGCTTCATGTTACAGAAAAAATTGAAGTCATTTACTATCAACTCTTTATTCTCCCTTCTTTCTTATCTCCTCTCATTCAAAGGCCTTTTGCCATTTTCTCCTCTTACACAAAGAAGTGACCTTATTCCTTACTAAGGCTAAGCCCTCAACTTGTTCAAGTCATCCCATTTTCTCTAACACAACTCTCTCTCTCTATTGGCTCATTTCCTACTACCTACAAATATGTCCTATATCCCTAATGCTGGGGGGGGGGGTGGAAGAAAACCTCATGACTTCCATTCACACTACCCCCCATGATCTCTTCTGCTTTTTGGAGCTAAATCCCTTTGAAAGACCATCTACAATGGTTGTCTACATGATCACACCTCTAACTACTCTTTTCTTAACCCCTTACAATCCAGTTTCTGACCATATCATTCCACTAACACTCCTCTCTCCAAAGTGACCAGCGATCTCTTAGTGGTCAAGTTCAATGGCCTTTTCTCAATCTTCATTGTCTGAAGCCTTTGATACTATTGATCTCTCTCCCTTAATGCTATCTTCTCTAGGTTTTGGGCCAACCATTCTCTCTCAGTTCTGCTCCTATCTGACAGCTTCTTATCCATATTCTTTACTGGGATCTCCCTCCAGATCATGCCCTCTAATTATAGATGTCCTTCAGGGTTCTGTCCAGGGCCCTTTTCACTCTTCCTGATCAATTACTTCACTTGGTAATCTCGTCACCTCCAAAGGTCCTAAGGTGATTAAATAATCGCCATCTCTATGCTGATGATTCTCAGATTGACTTTTCTAGCCCCTACCTCTCTTCCTATTCCATTCCATCTCCAACTGCACTTCAGACATCTGGAACTGGATGCCTAGGAGATATCTTAAATTTAGAATGCTGAGGGGCAGCTAGGTGGCGCAGTGGATAGAGCACTGGCCCTGGAGCCAGGAGGACCTGAGTTCAAATCCCGCCTCAGACACTTAACACTTACTAGCTGTGTGACCCTAGGCAAGTCACTTAACCCCAATTGCCTCACTAAAAAAAAAAAAAGAATGCTGAAAAGAGAATTCATTATATTCCTTCCTAAATTCACCCCCACACACACACCCATCTCCTACTTATATTACCATTGAGTGCAACACCTTCCTCAGACTCACAACCCAATAGCCCTCCCACTCCCCTCAATATCCAAGCAGTTCTCAAGGCCTGTCAATTTCACCTTAAAAACCTCTCTCAGGGGGCAGCTAGGTGGCACAGTGGATAAAGCACCAGTCCTAGATTCAGGAGGACCTGAGTTCAAATTTGGACTCAGACACCTGACACTTACTAGCTGTGTGACCCAGGGCAAGTCACTTAACCCTCACTGCCCCACAAAAAATAAATGAAAACTAAAAGAAAAATAAAAACCTCTCTCAAATACTCCTTCTCTTTTCTGACACTGTTCACTCCAACTGGCACAGGCCCTCATCACATCACTTAGGATTACTGCAATAGCCTACAGATGGGTCTGCCTGCCACAAGCCTCTCCCCACTCCAGTCCATCTTCCATTCAGTCACTTAAATGATTTTCCTAAAACACAGATGCATTTAAGTAATCACCATGGTTAATAAACTCCAGAAGCTTCCTATTGTCTCCAGGAGCAAATAGAAACTACTGTTTTTGGCATTCAAAACCCTTCATCACCTGGCCCCCTCCTACCTTTTCCAGTCCTCTTTGATCAGTGATACTAATCTCCTAGCTATTCTAAGCACAAGATGCTGAGCATTCTCTCTGGCTGTCCTCTGAATCTGGAATACTCTCCCTCCTCTACTCCTTCTGAGTATTGACTTTTTCTTTTTTCTTTTTTTTTGCAGGGCAATGGGGGTTAAGTGACTTGTCCAGGGTCACATAACTAATGTCAAGTGTCTGAGGCCAGATTTGAACTCAGGTCCTCCTGAATCCCAGGGCCAGTGCTTTATCCACTGTGCCACCTAGCTACCCCTAGTACTGACTTCTTTAAGTCCCAACTAAAATCCTAACTTTGACATGAAGAAGTCTTCCCCATCCTTCTCAACTCCATTGCTTTCCCTCTGTTAATCATTTCCTACTTATCCAATATTTAGCTTGCTTAGTATATATTTGCCTACATGTGATTTCCCCCATTTAAATGATAAGCTCCTTGAGGGCAGAGACTTAAGTTTTCATCTTTTTGTATTCCTAGTCTTAGCACAGTGCCTGGTGCATATTAGGCACTTCATAAATGTTTATTGGTTGCTAAGAGAAATATATTCAGATAGAAATAGAGATAGAAATTAGGGCATTCTCTTTAATAATGACAGCTGTAAGAATTTTCAAGGTCCTGGCATGAATAAGCCAGCATTTAGACAGGTATACTGAAGTTTATTTATCTACTCAGTGTCTAACATACCCCATCAGTAGGTGATGCACATGTGTCTCACAACTCCACAGATAACATATCACATACAGTATGTCATCTGATCCACACAACCATCCTGGGAAGCAGGTGCAATTATCATTACCCCCAACAGAGAATGAGCAGAAGGAGGTCCTGTTAGAAACACAACCCTAGAAATTGAGGATATAGAAAGGAACAGAAGATAGTACCAGTAGAAACACAGCCATAGAAATTGAGGATATAGAAAGGAACAGAAGATAGTACCAATAGAAACACAGCCATAGAAATTGAAACCTTTCAGGTATGGAAAGGAATGAAATGAAGTCCTGATAGAAAGACAGTTTTGAAAGATACACAAATGACATTGTCATTTGGGTGTTGGAGGTTCCAAAGGAAAACCTTTGGCATCTTCCCTTCAAAAGCAGGAGGGACATAAACTCCCTCGGCCTCAAAGGTTATCGCTAAAGAAATCTGCACAAGATATGGGAACCTGGGCAGCTAGGTGGCATAGTGGATAAAGTACCAGCCCTGGATTCAGGAGGACTGGAGTTCAAATCCGGCCTCAGATACTTGACATGTACTAGCTGTGTGACCCTGGGCAAGTCACTTAACCCTCATTGCCCCCCCCCCCCAAAGATATGAGAACCTAAAGGTAGCAGTAGGGACCACATGCTGGTCTATGGGAGGGCCTGTGCAATGGAAAGGAGAATTGAGGAGAGGGCCCTCAGAAAAAGGGACCAGGAGACCTCAGAAGCTAGCTTCCAGTGAGCATTGGCTGAGTTCATGTCTTCCTGTCAGATGGAGATTTGGATTTTCTAGCTTTAGTTCTGTCTGTGCTCCAAGCCACTGGTTTCCAAATTCTTCCCATCAATTTCACAAGCAGAATTAAGTTCTACAGAGTAGAGAGCCCAGAGCTTGCAGACATGAGCTCTTGCCTTCCCCAGGCAGCTCCTAGCCCAGCCTCACTCTAGGACTCAATGCAGAAGTCAATAACAGAAACAATTGTCCCTGAAGGTTACTCACCATGAGTGTCTGGAATCTTGGAAGGCTCAGTTGGGTCAGTCAAGACAGCTGAAACCTCAGGTATCCCACTGGAGCTTCAGTTTCATAAGCCTTACATTGAACCAAATCTAACGTCAAAATCTCACCAAGATCTTTTTTTCTCTTCAAGCTAGGTACGGAGGAAATTTCATCTAGGTGTGTATGGGTACAGAAATAAAAGGGCCACTTGAGGAATGAAGCTGGTGGAATAATCCAGTCCCTTCTGGAAACCTGTGCCACTTTGTTGTAGGAGCAGAATGAGCTAAAGGTGAAAGGTTCCTTTCCTCCAAGAGGGAGAGGATGTGGACGAAGATGCCAGCATGGCCCTCACCCCCAGCCCCTGGAGGCAGCATATTAGTACTTCGATAGAAATGGCAAGCCAACTTAAATACCTCATTAGATCTGGCATCATTCTGTGACAAGTCTGGGGTCCAGTTTTTGATTGATTACATTTCTTCAAACTCTGCTAGTTCATAGCCCAAGCACTTCCCCAAACATTCAGGTTCTCCTGTACAAAGGAATCTTCCCTCCCAAAATGGTGGGTCATAGATGCTCAGAAATGGAGCCCTAGGATGAAGGGGACACACCCTCATACATCTGCAAGTGTGGAGTGGGGTTAAACATGTGAGGCAAGCTCTCTTCCCCTTGGAGTTAATAGGACAGCCCTGTAATTCCCAGAATTGTTTAGCCACTTAAGTAATCACAAAATGCCCCAATTTCCAGAATAGACTTGTACAGCAGATTGCAGACCAACTCCTATTAAATTAGCCAAGAACCACAGATTAGGAAGATCTGGTTTCAAATTGTGCCTCTGACACTTGCTAGCTATGAGTCCTTCATCCCTCTCAGCCTGCCTCTTCATCTCTAAAATAGGTCAAGAATACCTATACTATGTATCTCACAGCAATATTCTAAGATATCTGATTTGTCTTCTTACTTGTATGGCAACAATCATCATTGGCTCTAGGTAGGCTGGCTTTTTTGCCCTATCCTCTCCCTCAGCCAGAAAGGGGACCCTCTATTCTGGGCTCAGTCAGGTACCAATTCAGTCATGTCTGACTCCTCGTGACCCCATATGGGGTTTTCTTGGTAAAGATACCAGAGTGCTTTCCCATTTTCTTCTCTAGCTCATTTTATAGAGGAGGAAATTAAGGCAAACAGGGTTAAGTGACCAACCTAAGTTACACAGCTAGTAAGTGTCAGAGGTCAGATTTGAACCCAGGAAGATGAGTCTTCCTGATTCCAACCACTGTGCCACTTAGCTGCCACAACAGAATCCCTAGAGCTCGTGGGACACTGGGATGAGGGGCCTTTGATTGACTAAAAGTCACCCCCATACCCATCTCAATGTGAAAATACAGATTTCTAGGGGCAGCTAGGTGGCACAGTGGATAGAGCGCCGGCCCTGGAGTCAGGGGGACCTGAGTTCAAATCTGGCCTCAGACACTTAACACTTACTGGCTGTGTGACCCTGGGCAAGTCACTTAACCCCAATTGCCTCACTAAAAAAAATTTAAAAAGAAAAAAAAAGAAAATACAGATTTCTGAGGAAGATGGCCATAAGAATGGAAACAGACCATTTAGCTCTCGCACACCTACTACAGCAAAACGGTTAAAATCACATCAGACTGAACGATGAACAAAATTATTCAAGTCAGTGAGAAACTATAGTAAGTGACTTCTTTCATTCCAGAACTCCACAAAAAAAAAATCAGCCAGAAACTCATGGGCAATAGGAAAGGGTGTGCCAAGGAAGACCTGTGTCCCCACACATGGCTCCCAGGATGTCCAAAGCCAGCAAGGGCAACTGTAGCCTCCAAAGTTCTTTATCCAGAGGCCAAAAGAGGCCTCCCCCAAGACAATTTTAAAAATAATCATATCAAGGATGGGAGAGGACTGAGAAATCAGGACACAGTCTTGAAGCATTGTGGAGAAGATATGCCAGCTTCAGGGGCTCCAAGGTCTCCAACACTTTATCCTGAGAAGATGTAGAGAGACCTCCAAGTCCAGCCCTCAAAATTTACATGATCTAGTGTATGTCAGTCAGCACAGGATCCCTAGCAAGCTAGTTTGAAAGGAAGAGGCTATTGGTATTAAAGATGAGTCTCTGTTTCTAGAACTTGGGAGTTACTAAAAGAGCTTATGGAGCTGAGCAGAAACTCAGAGGTTTCCAAACCCAAACCATCTTTGACCAGCAGTGCCTTCTACAGGGTTGCCAGCAGGTGGCTGCCGAACCTTTGATTCAAAAACCTTCTTTCTTGAGGCTCTCTGGACACTTTGGTCCAGTTCTAAAAGTGACAAAGTTTTTTCTTGGATCAAGGTGAAATCTGTTTCTTACTGCTCTTTCCTGAATTTGTCCTGAAAAATGCCACTTATAGGGCTAATGACAAAAAGTTGGGAGGAAAGCTGAGGGCAAGTAAAGAAAGATAAATCCCTTAAGGTTGAGTTCTCCACACAGTATTTTGGAATTAGACAAAGAAACTCCCAACTTGTGAGGGTCTATCCCAGAGATGCTGGGACATTTGACTATTTCTCAGGAGAAATTCCAATGGTTATCAATTCTGGGAACTAGAAAGGCCCTTCCAGAACTCCAGAGGAACGAGACCCTGACTCACATGCTTAATTTTAGTTGTGTGACCTTGGGCAACTCAATCCCTCCCCTGGTCCTCAGTTTACCCATCTGTAAAATGAAAGAGACCCAGACCCAGAGGTGGCCTCTGAGCTCCTCTAAGGGTTACTTCCATGACCTTTTTCAGGTCTTGATAAGAGGTCAGGATTGGAAGCTGCCTGGCCTTGGGCAAACTCTCCTTATGTCCTTTAGGCCAATTTTCTCCCATTTGTAAAATGAGGGGGTCAGACTAGATGAGTAAGAAGAGTCTCATTTAATTCTGCAGCACCAGGGCTGGGCATGCCCAGGGGCATTGTGGGATGAATAATCCTTTACCCTGTCTCACTGGGCGGGTCAAGACCTTCAAAGTCATCTTGCCCAACCTCTCCTTTTCATAGTTGAGGAAACAAAGGTACAAATCACTTACCCAATGTCAGAGATGTCCTAGCCCATCCCACAGGCCCAGTTTAGCTCTGGCCCTGACTGACTACTCCCTGACCTCTGACAGAAGTCTCTTCTTCACACTAGTCATAAGTTTCCATGGAGAGAGTTGCTATTCTCTTCCATGTTAAAAGACATGAAGTTTCAATCCCATCCTGCTCCTCATTATCTCTATGATCCAACCTATCTGGCTTAAAGGTTCCTTTAGCCATAAAATGAGGGGGTTGGGATAGACAATTAAGGTTACTTCCAGCTCTGAATCCAGACCAATGGAGATAATCCATTTAAAGCATCATGTAAATCTTAAAGCTCATGGGATTCTTTTGTTGTTGTAGTAGTTATATGGCAGAGTATATAGAGCACTGAGCTTGGAAATAGGAAGACTTATCTTCATGAGTTCAAATCCAGCCTCAGAACTTACCAGCTAAGTGACCCAAGTCACTTAGCCCCATTTGTCTTAATTCCTCATCTGTAAAATGAGCTGGAAAAGGAAATGGCAAACCACTCCAGTATCTTTGCCAAGAAAACCCCAAATGGGGTCATAATGAGATGGACATGACTGAAACAACTGAGCACAACGACAAAAACACCACCACCACCAAAAACCTTAAAGAGGTCTGGGCTCTGAACTTTCCACCTAACTGTCCACCTTTCTTCAGCAGTTCTAGTTGGTTTGGACTCCAAGAATATCATCGCCTTGGCACCAGGTGGCATCCCCAGCTGAAAGGTTTCCAACTTACTTTTTTTTGGTTTTCCCCATTACATTACAGGCTCCTTGAGGTCAGGGACTGTCTTTACAAGTTCATTTGGTAGGTTACTGCTGCTAAATAAATCTACCACAAACACAGATATTACAGATGTAAACACCTAGGTTTTATTATGTTTAAGCACTGGTTCAGGTAATAGAAAAATAACTGTACCAAGACTGGAACTTCTGGCAAAGTCTTTACAGACAAAAGTACTGTCAGAAACAGAGAAATAATTTTTTAATCTATTACAATTTTTAATGGCCTTTCAAGTCATAAAGGTCACCCAGGCCAAGTAAAACAGATTATCTCATGCTTCTTTCAATAAAGGGTGAACAAACTAAGTCAAAACAAATTAGTTAACAAACTAGGTTACAGATTTAAACACTGAGTTTGCAGATACTACATTTATAAAACTACAGGGCTACATTTTAAAGAAGTCACAATGGGCCAAATCACTTTGGGAAGCTCAAATTCCATTTTGGCTTCTTACTACAATTAAATGAGTCAGGTTTTATCCAGGTGAGGTCAACCTTGAAAAGGAAAAAGCTTTATTAACCAAATGTTCCAGGGGCAATGGCATAATAAAAATTGAATAAAAGGAAAATGTATTAGCACAATGTAAACCACTGTGCACAAACAAACTATAGACAGGAAAAGTTGGAGGAAATCAACAGAGGGGAAGCACTAGAATAAAGAAAGTCTATCTATAGAAGGTACTCCTCATGTCACCCCTGAACCTCGTTCTCTCTCTCCAGGCAGACTGACTGGCTCCCCACTCATCCCTTCTCCTCACTTCCCAGGGACTCCTGGGAATAGATAACCATACTGAAGCTCTATGACATGGCTTCTGGGGAGGAGAGAAGGTTGAGATGAGCTTGGATCTTTGGATGGGGGATGGTTGAGTTCAGAATGGGGACAAGATTAAGGATGAAGCTGAAAGTCCTAGTATCTCTTAGTGAATTTCCCCTTCTGGGTTGGGATTTATCTTCAGTTTAGAATCAGGAAGCAGAAGGCATAGTTAATCACAGAAACCTATTGAGCATCAATAGTTAGAACTGGATACTTGGAGAGGTAGGAAAGTAAGACCCGGGCTGGAAACTAGGAATGAGGAACCAGGAGCAGGGAGTCTAGTTCTGCCTCTTCCCCAGATTTACTGTGTGACCCTAGGCAAGCCTTCACCTCTTTCAGGGCCTCAGTCCCCTCACCTGTATGAGGAAGGGAAGGAAGCAGGGAATGATGATCTTTAGTTTTCATAACATTCAGAACTGGAAGGGACATCAGAAATAATTCAGCACAATCCCATCTCTTCACGTTGTAGATAGTATGCTGAGGGAGAAGTGACTTGGCCAAGGACACACAGGCAGCAACTAACAGAGCCAGGAATGCAACCAGACTTCTGTCTTTAGGAACAGGACTTCATGCCATTCTCCACTGCCTCCCTATGACTTGCAGCTAGCAATGGCTTAAAAATGAGACTCTTCTGGGGTAAGTGTTGGACAACCTGCCAGTTCCAGGATCTATAAATGGCTCTGGGCTTTGGGTAGTACTGTGCTGGAGCCACCTCAGGCCACAGACAGATACACAAACATTAGTTACATTTCATAACTAACTAGAAAAGGGGGAAAATAAAGCAAACTTCCCATATGAGAAGAAAAGGAAAAGTTCCTACAGAAATGGCATAGCACATAAGAGTCATTCCACAGGGATCAGAGATTTGTTATTGACTAGAAGCCAGCCTTTCCCCAACAGAATCCAGCCTCACAGGACTTCTGCCCAAGATGAGTGTCTGAGTAGAGAGGCAGACCATTCAGCTCCCACATTCTAGGATTCTCTTCAGTAAGAATTCTCTGGTAAATAACAAGATCTGAGTTTTTGCTGAAGGCATTCTCACAGTCACTACTTGCGTAACCCATGTGTATGAAAACTCTGGTGCTTAACAAGGGAAGATCTGTTACTGAAGGCTTCCCCACACTCTTTACATAGAAAGGGCTTCTCTTCAGTATGACTTGTCTGATGCTTGAGGTTAGAGCTGTGAATGAAGGCTTTCCCACATTCATTTCCTTTATAAGGCTTCTCTTCAGTATGAATTCTCTGGTGTTTGAAAAGGTGTGAGTGTTCACCAAAGGCTTTCTCACAGTGACTACATTTATATGGTTTGTCTCCAGAATGATTCTTCTGATGCTTATCAAGACTTGATTTCTTAACGAAGCCTTTCTCACACTGATCACATTTATAAGGCTTCTCTTCATGAGTTTTCTGGTGACTGAAAAAGGTTGATTGGTCATTGAAGGTTTCCCCACATTGGTTACATGTATAAGACTTCTCTCCAGTATGAATCTTCTGGTGTACAGTGAGATTTGATCTTTGAATAAAGCCCTTTCCACACTCATTACATGTATAAGGCTTCTCTCCAGTATGAATCTTCTGGTGTACATTAAGATTTGAGCTTCGACTAAAGGCTTTCCCACACTGATTACATGTATAAGGCTTCTCTCCAGTATGAATTCTCTGGTGACTAACAAGGACTGAATTTGTACTGAAGTCTTTCCCACATTCATTACATGTATATGGCTTCTCTCCAGTATGAGTCATCTGATGTACAAGAAGGGTTGAGCTATCAAAGAAAGCTTTCCCACACTCTTTGCATGTATAAGGCTTCTCTCCAGTATGAATCCTCTGGTGTCTGAAAAGGGTTGATTTTTGAGTGTAGGCTTTACGACACTTAGTACATTTATAAGGTTTCTTTCCAGTATGACTCTCCTGATGTACATTAAGATTTGACCTCCTAAGGAAGGCTTTCCCACATTGATTACATTTATAAGGCTTCTCTCCAGTATGAATTCTCTGGTGATTGAAAAAAGATGAACTTTGGGTGAAGGCTTTCCCACACTGATTACATTTATAAGGCTTCTCTCCAGTATGAATCTTCTCATGTACCTTAAGGTTTGAGCTCTGAACAAAGGCTTTCCCACATTCTTTACACTTATAAGGCTTCTCTTCATTATGAATTTTCTGGTGATTGAAAAGGGTTGATCTTTGAGTGAAGACTTTCCCACAATGATTACATTTATGAGGCTTCTCTCCAGTATGAATCTTCTTATGCACGCTAAGATTTGAGCTCTGACTGAAAGCTTTCCCACACTCTTTACATTTATAAGGTTTCTCTCCAGTATGAATTCTTTGATGATTAATAAGGACTGATTTTTTACTGAAGGCTTTACCACACTCATCACATGTAAAGGGCTTCTCTCCAGTATGAATCATCTGATGACTAATTAGGGTTGAGCTCTCAAAGAAGGCTTTCCCACATGTATCACATTTAAAAGGTTTCTCTTCAGTATGAATTTTGTGATGTTTAAAAAGGGTTGACTTTTGAGCAAAGGATTTACCACATTTAGTACATTCATAAGGTTTGTCTCCAGTGTGATTCTTCTGATGCAAATTGAGGTTTGATCTCCTAAAGAAGGCTTTCCCACACTTGTCACATCTATACGGTTTCTCTCCAGTATGAATTCTCTGGTGATTGAGAAGAGATGAACTCAGGGTGAAGGCTTTCTCACACTGATTACATTTATAAGGCTTCTCTCCAGTATGAATCTTCTGATGTACCTTCAGGTTTGACCTCCGACTAAAGGCTTTCCCACACTCATTACATTTATAAGGCTTCTCTCCAGTATGAATTCTCTGGTGTTTGAAAAGGGTTGAGCTCTGACCAAAGACTTTCTCACATTTATTACATTTATAAGGCTTCTCTCCATCATGAATCTTTTGATGTACTTTAAAGTTTGACATCTGACTGAAGGCCTTCCCACACTCATTACATGTATAGGGTTTCTCTCCAGTGTGAGTCATCTGATGTACAATAAGGGCAGAACTCTCAATGAAAGCTTTCCCACATTCATCACATTTGTAAGGCTTCTCTCCAGTATGAATTCTCTTGTGTTTGATAAGGATTGAGTTTTGAGTGAAGGCCTTCCCACATTCCTTACATTTATAAGGCTTCTCTCCAGTATGAATTCTCTGATGATTAATAAGGGTTGAATTTTTATTGAAGACTTTCCCACATTCCTTACATGTATAAGGCTTTTCTCCAGTATGAGTCTTCTGATGTTGAATAAACCTTGAGTTGTGAGTAAATGTCAACCCACATTGATTACATTTATACGCCTTCTCAGTGGCATGGTTCTTTTGATTTTCAGATAAGTGTGAAGATTCAGTGTTAGCTTTGCCATGTTCTTTATGTTCGTTTATTTTGTCTCCATTTTGAATCTTCTGGTTTCTGGTCATTTTTCTCACATTCCTTCCTTTCTTCATCTCCTGACTCTTTATGTGGCTCTTACTTTCCCCACAGTCCTTAGAAGTAGAGGAGCAATAGTCAGCACTGCTTCCAATTGTCTTTCACAATTTTCACTCTATATAATGATTCTTCTCCTGGAATGGTCTCTTTCGAAGATTCCTCTGTGCTCTGTATTCTAGGCTCCAAATCTGAAAAACAGTAATATACAGTACAAATGTTCCCATTTCTCTGAGCTTTGAGAAAGGAAACTCTGGATAAAGTAACATAACTGAAAATGGTGCACAGAGAACGGTAAAATTGTGGAACAATTTAAAAAACTTTTGTAGTTTCTCTAGAAATAATATTCTTCCTACTCTAATAATCTTTTCCAGACTTTTCCCTATTTGAAAATATGTAGAAACAAAGGATCATAGGCCTTTATTAAAATAAGTTAAGGTTGAAAACCAATCCCTGAACAAAGGTTACATCTTATGTGTTTAAAAGTCATTGTATTACTAGTACTCTTAATGGACTGTGCTAAGACCTACTTAGAAAAACAGCTCAAGTCTCTATTCATAAGGGAATTTAGGTATTCTTGAACCTGGAAAAGATGCAGAACAATCAAGGGGGTTGGTCCCTTCCCAGCTGGCTCAAGACTGCCAGGATTTCTTTTTTTATCTCTTCCCTAGTTGTATTTTCATAGTCACCATGTACCCCCAGCACTAAGCTCCCCACTTCTTCCTCTCACTGAATTCCTCTCTGTAATCTCCATCTGAGGAAGTGTCTGACCATGACCATGATTCCCATTTACTTAACTCCTTCCTCTACATGCCAGCACCTTTTTCTATATGGTGAGAATGCCAGCTTCTTGAAGGCAAAGAATGCTTTCTTTCTGCTTATGTTTCTATTCTCAATGCAAAATATTTGCAGTCCCAGTGCCTAGCAATTAGTAAATGCTTTATGAAACAATCAATAAAGAGAGAAACAGAGTTATGACTATTTTTTGGGGCCTGTTAACCCCCATATGTATTTTTAACATTACTTGGGCAGAGGGACCTCTCTGAGGGTATGGGGGTAGGATGGGGATAGTTCTATCAGCTAGAAGTTGCTTTGACACAGAAGACTAAAAACATTGTCCCTGTCATGGCAGATTCATGCCTAAAATACAGAAAACTTTCCCCCCTCCCTCCCTCCGTCATTAGTATATGAAATATTTGTAAGGCTTTGGGTTTTTGCCAAGTGCTTTCCTTCATTTGACTATGGTAACAACCCTGGGATCAGAAAAGACATCTCTAATTTACAAGGTTCAGAGTTTCAGGGTATTGCCCAGGATCACATGGAAAGTCAACAATAGATAGCATTTATTTGGCACTTTCCATATACAGAGGGCTTTCTCCCTAGGACTCCAGGGTGGGGGTAGGGGAGTCATTGTTACCCATTCCATTTTCCATGAAACACCTATCTGAACTTGTTTTCTTCTCCAATCTACAGCTACTTCCCATACAACCTACCCATAATTCATTTCTGGACCTTAGGGTGCCAAAGAGATAGAAGTATACAGAGAGGAAGGCACCCAGGAGAAATATAGTACAAGATATTTATCACAATCATTCTATCCCAAGGCATCTTGTGGCATTAGCTCTTACTGAATAGACATCCCAGGAACTGTGAGTGCTCAATGATAGAGAAGAATACCAGGTCAAGAGATTTTTTTCAGTGGGCAGGTTATATGTTAGGGTACCCATGGAGGGGGCATAGAGAGAAAAAAGGAAAACCCAGTACAGGACCCTGAGAGATACCCCCATTAAGTGGTCGTAATATGGATGACAATTCAGTAAAAGAGGGCAGGGCAGGGAGGCATGGAACAAGCATTTATTAAGCACCTACTATAGGCCAGGCACTGTGCTAAATAAGCGCTTTATTGACATCATCTCATTAGATCCTAACAACACCACAGGGAAGTAGGTGCTATTATGTTCTCCACTTACAACTGAGGAACCTGAGAAAGACAGAGGTTAACTAACTTGTAGGAATCACATAATTGACAAGTGTCTACGGTTGGATTTGAACTCTTTTCTTATTGACTCCAGGGCCAAGGTCACCCAGCTGCTATACAAGAATGTAGATCAGAAGGAAATCAAGAGAGAATGGTATCACAGAAACCCTGAGCAGAGAGCATATGTTCCCTGAGAGTGAAGTCCACCACCACAAATACTACAGGGAGGTCAAGAATGAGGACTAAGAAAAATGCCATTAGTATTGTCAATTAATAGATTGTTGCTAACTTTGGAGAGTGAAGAAAGGTCAAGCAAAAGGGTATACATAGGGTTCAGAAAGCCCAGAGCATCACAGAGATGTGGATGAGACCTCAGTCTCCTCTGGCAGCATTTCTGTGCAAACTTTCCATTGTCACATACCCAAGAAGTTACCATCAAGCCTCTAAATGAAGCTTCTGAAGGGGAGTCCCTTTCCCTTCTAGACCAGGATCAACTTTAGGAAGGGTTTCTGGAAACAACCCTCTATTTGTCCCTTTTCAAGTTCCATGCATTGCTCCTGACTCTGTCCTCTACAACCAACAGAGTCAGGTTCAAATATTCAGCTCTGAAAGATACATGATGGGCAGCTAGGTGACACAGTGGATAAAACACTGGCCCTGGATTCAGGAAGACCTGAGTTCAAATCCAGCCTCAGACACTTGATACTTACTAGCTGTGTGACCTTGGGCAAGTCACTTAACCCTTATTGCCCTCCACACACGCAAAATTGTTAAAAACAATTTTACATGTAACTGGGAACTACTTAACCAAACAAACAAAAAGAGTGATATCCTGGAGGAGCTAACATTCTAAAGGAAGCTGAAAATCTGGTGAGGTGTTGGCAGGAGAAAGGAAAAAGGTACCTGGGAGGTCAGTACAGTGAGATATGAAAACTGCCTCATTGCCCTTTCTTTACCATCACTGGCATTTTAGTGAAAAACTCCATCATCCACTCCTCCTACTGACCTCCCTGGCTTCCTTTATGTCCCAAATAAAATCCCACCTTCTGCAAGAAGCTTTCATTCTTTTAATTATTCCTGATTTACACTACTGATCAGAGAAATGCAAATTAAAACAACTCTGAACTACCACCACATTTATCAGATTGGCTAATATGACAGAAAAGGAAAACGACAAATGTTGGAGAACATGTGGGAGAATTGGGACACTAATGCACTGTTTGTTGGTGAAGTTGTGAACTGATCCAACCATTTTGGAGAAGAATCTGGAACTATGCCCAAAGGGCTATAAAATCCTACATACTCTTTGACCAAGCAATAGCACTACTAGTTCTGCATGCCAAAGTGATAAAAAACCAATAAGGACCTATCAATACAAAAATTTATAGCAACTCTTTTTTTTGTTTGTTTGTTTTTTTGTTGTTGTTGTTGTTTTTTTTTTGCGGGGCAATGGGGGTTAAGTGACTTGCCCAGGGTCACACAGCTAGTAAGTGTCAAGTGTCTGAGGCCAGATTTGAACTCAGGTACTCCTGAATCCAAGGCTGGTGCTTTACCACTGCGCCATCTAGCTGCCCCAATAGCAACTCTTTTAGTGGTGGCAAAGAATTGACAATTTAGGGGGATGCCCAATTGGGGAATAGATGAACATGTTGGTGTATATGATTTTGATGGAATACTATTGTGCTATAAGAAATGATGAGTAGGATGCTCTCAGAAAAACCTGGAAAGATTTACATGAACTGATGCAAAGTGAAGTGAGCAGAAGCAGGAGAAACCTGTACACATTAACAACAATATTGTATGATGACCTACTGTGAATAACTTAACTATTCTTAGCAATATAATGATCCAAGACAATTCTGAAGGACTCATAATGAAAGGTGCTGTCCAATTCCAGAGAAAGAACTGGTGGAGTCTGAATGTAGATCAAAGATATTTTTTCTTTATTTTTCTTGGGGTTGGTTTTGTTTTGTTTTGGGTCTGTGTTTTCTTTCACAGTATGATTTACATGGAAATGTGTTTTGCATGAGTACACATGTATAAGCTATACTGAAGTGCTTGCCTTCTCAAAAGGAGGAAGGGGAGAGAGTGACAGAATTTGGAACTTGAAACTTGAAATAATGTTAAAATTGTTTTTACATGTAATTGGGAAAAATATTAAGCTTTCAAAATTTTAAATTATTTCTGATTGATCCTATATGTGTTTCATATCTATTTGTTTACATGTCTCTCCCATTAGACTGCTTTTTTTTTTTTGGTGGGGCAATGAGGGTTAAGTGACTTTCCCAGGGTCACACAGCTAGTAAGTATCAAGTGTCTGAGACAGGATTTGAACTCAGGTCCTCCTGAATCCAGGGCTGGTGCTCTATCCACTGCACCACCTAGTTGCCCCCTAGACTGCTCTTTGAGGTTAGGGACTGTCTTTTGCTTCATTTTGTATCCCCAGCATTTAGCACAATGCCTGGCACACAGAAAAGTTTTTATGAATGCTATTATTATCTCCTTGCTTTATTCAACAACAGCTGATGAATTCTGAAGAGAGCCATTACACAAAGAGAAGTTTGGAGAAGAGTTGGTTTTAATAGGGACAAAATCATGAGTTTTGTCCAAGATGTGTTGGGTTGGAGATGCCCATGAGACCATTTCCATCTGTGATACTAGTAGCTGCTGATGTGAAACTGACACTAAATACAGACTGGGGCTAGACACTGTAGTGTACTGAATTAGCAGTCATCTGCAAAGAGGTGATAACTTATCCCAGGGCAGCTGATGAAGTTCCAAAGTTGAAACAGTGAGAAGTCAAGAGGCATTGGGGGGACATGAACAGTTAGCAGGCAAGGCTCAGATGACCACCCAACAAAGGAGACTTGAGAAGGAATGGCCAGCTAGGTAGAATCACCACCAGAGGTCAGTGTTGTTGAAGTCTAGGCAGGAAGCAATGCAGGGTGGGAAGGTGGTCAGTAGCACCCAAGGCTAACTCCAGCAGGAAGATGGATGATAGATGCTTTTGGATTTTGAAACAAAAATTTTGGTGGCCAAAAATAAAGTGGTTTTAGTTGAGTGGTGGGCATGGAAGAATTATTTCATGGAGTGTGATCAAGGTGAAATTTTTAATAAGAATTTGATTATAAAAGGGAAAAGAATGAAACCTTAGATGGTGGTGGGTCGAGTAAGTTTTATTTTCTTGTGGCATGTGGGAAATTCAGGTATGAATGTAGAAGCCAATTGTAAAGAATTGTTATTTGAGGTTTTTATGCCTCAGTGAGCACTGGCCTGGGGCTCCGCAAACCGCACGGTGCTCCACCCACTGGTTGTAGCTGTTGCCAGGGCTCTGGCACCTCACATCATCACCACTGGCCTACATGGGCCTGGCAAAATTATAATGATTGGAAGCCTAGTGAGGGCAGTCATGTGACTGTCAGAGCGGCCATCCCATGGGCTGGGACTGTGTGGGGTATTTCTAGGTTTGGGGGAGGAGAATTGGGCATTCTAGGTGGAAGCTGGAAAGCGACAGGAGTTCTGCTGCATATTTTCAGCTGATTCCTGGGCGGTGGTATTTTTCAGGTATTATAATTTCCCTTTCTCCATCTTATTTCCTTTCCCTTGATCCTACTGATCCTGTTTGTGTGGGTTTTTTTTAAGTTCGTTCTTGTTAAAATAAATCTTGTTCTGTTTTGAGGGAGGCTGCCGCTTTCCTTCCTCGCCCCAATATTGCCGCGAGCCGCTTAGCTAGCACTCCCCAATTAAAAATTGGTCCCCACACAATTTTGGTCTCTCCTTCCTTCTATCACAACTTCTGACTGCTAAGGTTTTTCCAACCCTAGGTACTTACTAGCTATATGACCCTGAGTATTAATACCAATAGTCATAGTAATAGTGGCAGTGGTAGTAATGTACTAGCGGTAGTGGTAGTGGTAGTGGTGGTGGTGGTGGTGGTGGTGATAGTAATGAAGGTAGCATTTATCAGTCAGTAAATAAGGATTTATTAAGTGCCTACCATATGCCAGGAACTGTGCTAAGTGCAGGCAAATATAAGGAGAGACAGTCCTTGCCCTCAAAGAATTTACAATTTAATATATGAGACCACATGCAAATATATACCAAGCAAACGTGTGGCAGTCACCTACTATGTGGCAGTCACTTTGCCTGTCTGCTTCAATTTCCTCACCTGTAAAATGGGGATTGTAACAACACTCACCTCTGCGGATGAAATGAGATAGTATTTGGGAAAAGTGCTTAGCACAGCGCCTGGCACATAGCAGGCAGGCAATAAAAGCTTCCTCCCCTCTCCCCTCCGAGATTCCACAGTGCACTAGCTGCTCTTGCTTGATCATGGCTATGAATTGGGACACACTACCACGAATCACAGACTTGAAGTTAGAAGATATGGATGATGTTGGTGAAGCTGAAGCTTTGAAGTCCATGTTCCTATGCATACCAGCTCTGCTCGGGCTCTAGTCATCTTAGGCAGTTCCCCTCTCTGGGCCTTCTTTCTTCTTTGAAAGAGAAGTGGTTTGGGGGCAGCTAGGTGGCGCAGTGGATAAAGCACTGGCCCTGGATTCAGGAGTACCTGAGTTCAAATCCGGCCTCAGACACTTGACACTTACTAGCTGTGTGACCCTGGGCAAGTCACTTAACCCCCATTGCCCCGCAAAAAAAAAAAAATTAAAAAAAAAAAAAAGAGAAGTGGTTTGGACTAGTCTCAAGGTCTAAAGACCTCCGACTGTACAGGGTCCAGGCAGGACAGTGCCAGACCTGTTCCTCATGAACTTGCATCTGGAAGGGACCATGGAAGTCATCTATTCCAAACCAATGTTCACACACAAAAACCCAAGGCCAGGGATTTGTCTTAAGTCACATGGACAACAAGACATAAGTGCATCCCCTTCTTGTCTCTGGAGATCAAAATGTCATTTGGACTTACTGGCTGTGTGACCCCGGGCAAGTCACTTAACTCCAATTGCCTCACCAAAAAAAAAAAAAAAGTTATTTGGAAGAACTTTCTGGTTTGCTCCTAATATACTACAGGATCCTCTTCCTCATGCAGGTCAGTCTTGCTGCATTCACTGCTCAACCTGAAATGTCTGGACACTGGTCCAACCAGGAAGGGCACAGACTAGGGAGGATCAGTACTGGCATTGTCTCTAGATGGAGATATGGTAGACAACTGGTACTTCACATTCTGCTTAAGACCACCCAGGAGAAGAGGAGCAGAATCAAGGTCAATGAAAGCAGTTAAGATTAAATACAATCCCAGAGAAGTAAAGAGGAGCCCAGAAGAGTTACATCCAAGAAGGATCAGAAGAAGGTTGTTGGCAAGATAAGGCAAGGTAAATAAGACAAATTAAGGGGCAGCTAGGTGGCGCAGTGGATAAAGCACCGGCCCTGGATTCAGGAGTTCCTGAGTTCAAATCCGACCTCAGACACTTGACACTTACTAGCTGTGTGACCCTGGGCAAGTCACTTAACCCCCATTGCCCCGCAAAAAAAAATAAAAATAAAAATAAGACAAATTAAACTGAAAAATCACAGGGTAAAGCAAACCGATGGCAGGGGCGGGTAACTCGAATTGATGAGTCATGGGGGGGTTGATAAAGGGGGAAGAGGAGATGTATATGGCTGTGGAACTGTGGCTAAGGGAGGATTGTCAAGATGCTAACTAATGGACATGAATATCGCAATCAGGCATTTAGGTTGAAGGTGTACACCTCAACGTAGTTTTTTAAAAAGACAAAAATCTCAACCATTATAAAGAACAGGGAAATTGGGTGCAGCCTCGAATGCCCACACTAGGTTTCTATTTCTTCTACAGCCAAATGACTGATATTTATGTTCCAAAGGTAGGATGACTTCCTGAAGGAACATCTCTCTCCTTGGTCCTTGGTTGGGAACAATGAAATTGTCCAATGAAATAGAAACAATGAGATTTTCATGGGAAACCATAACTGCTTGTTGAATTAACATGGCCACTGGGCCTGGCCTGCTCCCCTCCCCTCCCCCACCCGCAGGCTCAGGGCCTGGGCAAGTTCTCCTTACACAAAGTTCAGAGGCAGCAATTTAATTAAGCTCTTGGGTTTCATTAAAAGTTTGGAAGTTTCCCAAGTGCCCATTGGCTAAGTTGGTCACAAGAGACACTTGGGTGCAAGGGCTCAGAGGGGAGCTTGGGGATGGGAGAGGGAAGATACGGGATGTCCCCTCTGGTCCTCATGAGTGAGGATGGAGTGACAGGAAGCAAACGTAGCCCTGGCTTAGATGCCTCCTGCCCCAGAGTCCACGGCCCTTCACAAGGTCATAGTAAGTCCTCCCTCTTCTCTGGCTCTCTGTCCACATTTCCCTCTCTCCCCTTCTCTCTGTCTCTTTCCCTTTTGCTGTCCCTCCATGTCCTTTCCCACATCTGACACCAGGAGAAAGGCTCTGGGCCCTTGTGGCAGAGGAGCCCCAAGGTCACCCATGCTCTGCCTGGGCCATCTGCTCCTGGGCATGATGGTCACTTGGAGGACCGTGTCACTGTGGGCTCCACTGGAGGAACCAGGCTCGCAAGGCAGCGGCAACGGCAGAGGTTGGGAACAAGCCGTGTGACTCCTCAGCTTCATCAGTCACTAAGTCCAGCGTTTTTCAGATGAGAAAACTAGGGCCAAGAAAGGGCCAAGCAGAGGGGCAGCTAGGTGGTGCAGTGGATAAAGCACTGGCCTTGGATTCAGGAGGACCTGAGTTCAAATCCTGCCTCAGACACTTGACACTTAACTAGCTGTGTGACCCTGGGCAAGTCACTTAACCCCCATTGCCCTGCAAAAAAGAAAAAGAAAAGAAAGGTCCAAGCACCCCCCCCCAAGGTCAGACGTGTTAGGACATGTCAGAGCTGGGGGGACATTCATGGCTTCTGACTCCAGAACCGGGCTCCTGGCCTGAGTCAGAACAGCCGGGGTGGGTGACGTCTGCAGTGGAGAGGGATTGGGGAGGCAGCACCGATGCATGCAGCTGTTGTAGCAGACATGCGTGCCGGGCCTGGAGACCCCAAGTCCAATCTGGCCTCAGAGACACACTAGTGTGTGACCCCAAGCAAGTCATGGAACTTCTGCCTGACCCTGCTTCCTCTTCTGTAAAATGGATCAAGTGAGATCTCTGTAAAGCACTTAACACAGTGTCTGGCACGGAGCTGTCACTTAATCAATGCTTGTTTGTCTCCTTCCTTCCCTCCTTCCTTCCTTCCTTCTTCCCCATCTTCCTTCCTTCCTCCCCTCCTTTCCTCCTCCCTATTCTGGGTTCTGTGAAGTCAGGAGAGAGCCTCCTGTTCCTTAGGGTCTCTGCTGAGGGTAGCTACCATCATAGATTGGCACATTAAGAAGGGAACTTCAGAGGTCACTCGATCCCATCTTTCCCTGGGCTGCTCCACAGCCTGGCATTACAGACTCACCAAGCGGACAGGGACCTCAGAGTTTCCCCAATACAAAAGCCGCCTGATGTAGTACTGCTACAACCCTAGACCTGGTTGGTGTAATGGAGGGAGCAATGGGGACGGAGTTCGGGTGAATGCTCTACAATGAAACTGCTGGCTGCCTGAGGGCAGTCCTTTGCCACCTCTGGGCTTCAGACCCATCATGACACCAGATCCAACTTGGAAGGGCCCTCATCAGATCCTCCACGAGTCCCCAAGGGACAGATCAATACTCTGCTTGAAGAGCTCCAAGTGATGGGGGCGCAGCGAGAATTTTGGGGGCCATCAAAGCATTGCTGGAGAGTCCTATCTGACACTCCCTTGGGGGAGTCTGATTTCTGCAAAATGGGGACCACGACCTTGTTGGAGCAGCCAAGTGAAGGTGGCTGTCCTCCCGGCAGAAACTGGGCTTGTAAGCCCTTTTCCTGCCTGGCTGTCCTCCCAGAAGAGAAAGGAGGGATGCTTAGCCAGGGCTGGACTCGGGCCCCTCCCAGTGCCAGCCTGCTGGGGCTCACAGTGCCCAGGACATGGTGATTTAGTACAGGACTGGCCACTAACTCCTGTGGGGAGGCAGGAAATTGTCAGAAGCACCAGGCTGCAGTCCCACCTCCAACACTAGCAGATTCTTCCTCGGCCATCAGGGTCCACAACTGCTATTGTGATGAAGGTGCTGTGAGCCCTCAAAGTGTAGCCAGAGGGGTTTAGCTGAGGGTTTCTTCCCCAGAGCAGGCAGGGGCCACCCCCGAAGCATAAGAACATTTTCCCCTTTCTGGTCCTCAGTGGAGTCATCTGTAAAGGAGACTAGGAATAATCTGAGGGAAACCTTTTTAGGGACTTTGATCAGGGGAAGGTTTGTGAGAGGTAAGGAGCATTCAGAGACAGAAAACCAACCCCCGAATTTTTCAGAAAAAAAAAGAGGGAAAGTCAAGGGCACCCAGCAGATCTGGGGCAGAGCTGGGCACCTGAGTCAAACTACATGTAGGAAAAATCAAGGAGGATCTCAGAGGAAAGGCAAGAGGGTTATGGAGGACTGTGAAAGCTTTCTTATGAAACAAACTTGAAGGAAGGCAGGAGGTGGCATTCTCTGATGTCCTGGCTTAGTAGCCCAGGAAGGTTATTGCAGACATCTCTTCTCACTTCACATTGTGTCTCTCAGCTTCAGCCGAGGTGCCAGGCTCCCCTTCTATGGGCTCGGTTCCAGTCGCCTCCCATCTCTCTGTGTTCTGGACCATGTGGCTGGCCGGCTGCAGGGCTGGGGTCCCAGAGGGTGCTGCCTCTGTCGGCCATTGAAAATCCTTCACAACGGGTCCCCTTTCTGACCCTGCCAGTATTCGTAAGCTTGACTCCATGGATTCTGTTTCTTCCTGCAGGTCCACGCTGGCTGCCCCATCCCTCTGCATCCTGCATTTGGATTGTCCAACCCCCAGGCCTATAATACCCTCCCTAGTCACCTTGGCCTTAGAAAAGTCTTGGCTTCCTTCAAGACTTCAAATCTACTTCTGAGGAGGCCTTCATGGACCCTCCCCCAGCACTTAAGACAATCCCCTCTGAAAACACCTCCCATTATCTAATGCATGCACAACACACATGTCCGTACAAACCCATGTATGGATGTATGTCTACAGACAGGTGTATCCTGTGGACAAATAAGTATTAACATGTGCTCTGCACAAGGAGGGCAAGAATTCCTTGATGACAGGACAATAGCGCTCATTCTTGCCCATTCCCTAGCACGTGGCACAGTGCCTGGCACAGAGTATTTAATAAATGCTTGTTGAGAGACTTCTTTGGGTCTCTAAAGGTGCATCCATGTGTAAGACTGTGCTCTGAGAGGCTCTGACCTCTTTTCTGCCCCCGCCCCTTCCAGATGCCTCCAAGAGGGTGGAGTGAGCTGAGGAACCACTCAGAGGGGACTGAGTTCATTCTGCTTGGCATCACCGACCTTCGGGGCCTGCAGCTCCTGCTATTCACTGTCCTCCTGCCCACGTACCTGCTGACTCTGATGGGCAACTTGTTCATCGTGGGCCTCTCCCTGATGGACCGCCGCCTGCAAACTCCCATGTATTATTTCCTGAGAAATTTCTCCCTGCTGGAGATGGGCTTCACCTCAGTCATCACTCCCCAGGTTCTCAGCCACCTCCTCACAGGCCAGAAGACCATCTCCCCACCCAGATGCTTCTCCCAAATGATTCTTTATTTGACCCTGGGCACTGTGGAATCCTTCCTGTTGGCTGTAATGTCTGTGGATCGATACCTGGCCATCTGCTCTCCCCTGAGGTACCCGGCCCTCATGACCAGCCGGACCTGCCTGGGGCTGGTCCTGGGCTGCTGGGCTGGAGGCTTTCTTTTCCTCTCAGGGCCCTGCATCTGGCTCCTCCTCCTGCCACTCTGTGGACCAAAGGTGCTCAACCACTTCTTCTGTGATAGCACCCCCCTGTTGGCCCTGGTGTGCACCGATACCAGGCCTCTGCAGCTGCTTGCCTTCTTGGTGGCCGTGTGCACCCTAGCTGGTGCCCTCACTGTGACAGCCGCATCCTACATCTGCATCCTCTGGACCCTGCTACAGCTGCCCTCTGCCCAGGGTCGGCACAAGGCCTTCTCGACCTGCTCCTCCCACATCCTGGTGGTCTCCATCACCTATGGCAGCTGCATCATCATGTACCTCCATCCCACTCAGACTGGACAGCTGGACCTCAACAAGGGGGTGGCCTTCTTCAATACCACTGTCGCTCCCCTGCTGAACCCTTTTATCTACTGTCTGAGGAACAAGCTGGTGCAGCAGGTCAGCAGGGATGTGTTGGTCAAAGGAAGGGGGCCTTCCAGGCATCTCAGAGTTTGACTGAGGGGCCCTGGGAGCTTCTAGAAGGGTCAGAACATGGAGGAAGAGGGGGCTGGAAGATGACAGAGTAGGAGAAAGAGCAATGCCTTGGGAATCATAAGCCCTAAGTCTGAGGCTCAGTACTTACACTTAATAGCTCTGTAGTCTTGGGCAAGTCTCGTCTCTTTTCTAGGCTCCAATTTCATGGGGTCACGAAGAGTCAGACCCGACTGAAACAACTGAATAACAACAAAAATGAAGTAATTGAGTAAGATGATGTCTAAGGTCCCTTCTAACATAAACTTGCTGTAACTCTCTTTGAGGACAGGACATGTAAAGGAAGAGGAGGGTGGGAGATATAGAAACAGACTGACAGAAGGGAGAGGGGCGCTTGCAGGAGATTGGAAAACAGATGATATAGGTAAGAGAAAGGAAGAAGAAAGAATATAGGGGGGAAAATATGAGGGGGAGAAAAGTGGATAAAGAGGTGGAATGGTAAAGGTAGGGGATGGAATGGAGAGACTGATAAAAGAAGAGATAGAAAAGACATGAAAAGGAGGGAACTGGACAGGAAGAAAGAGTGAGTCGAAGATATGCTTAGAGAAAGAGGCACAAAAAGGAGGGCAAGAGACCAAGGAGAGCCAGGAGGGAACAAGTCAGCAGATGGGAGAGAGGGGACTGCAGAATCCCAGAATACACAGGCCTAGGTCAAATGCTTCCTTGGACAAATCAAGAAACTGAGGCCCATGGAAATTAAGGGACTTCCCCACTGTCTCATAACCAGGAAGAGGCAGAGTGGTGATGTGCACCCTCGCCTCCTGACCTCCTTGCTAGTACACTGGGGTACTTTGTCAGATGAAGGTGGCAGAATCTTTGCCAATGATGACCACTCTGGGGGCCCACATGCTGCTTATCAAGGTCACTTCCTGGAGGGGAATGGATGGATACCAGGTTACACAGCTGCTGAAAGCTGAAATGCCACACTCACCAAAGAAACTTCTCCACACAAACAATATGGGCCCTACATGCACAGAGTTCTGCACCCACCACCCTTGTTAAAAGGCTAGGAAGGAAGGGGCTGGTGATAACTCAGAATTCCAAAGTCAAAGCAGAAGTTCTCTGTATTTCAAAAGGTCTCTAGACCCCCAGAGAAGCTCGAACGCTGTTTGGGTGTGATGGGGAACTTTGTATAGTGCTAACCAGAGGAGATGCTTTGCCACAGCAGGGGAAGGATATTCAACAAAGATCCTCAGGGACCACGTCTGCACCTTCCTTGCCCCTGTGTTGGCCACTATGGTCATCTGGTCCAGCCTCAAGGAGGAGCTGAACTTCCTCTCTTTACTCAGCAACCAGGAATGGCCCGATCTCGAGTTCCCGGAGCAGTCAAGTTCCAAGGACAGTTTCAATTTCTTTTAAGGAAAAGCCCACTTGGCTGGGGACACTGATACATGTTTCTGCTACTCCAATCTTCCTAATCATTTCTCTGCCCAACTCACCACAGAAGCTCTACCAACACTCTGTCTTCTCTCCTCTCCCCTCACACTCTCACCTGAGGACCTTACCTACTTCTTCCCAGAAAAACTGAGGTTATTCACAAGTCTCTTTCTAATCTCAAACTCTTCTGCCATTATCTCCTTCACCACATCTCTAACCTACTCACTTCCTAAGACCAGTCCCTTCCTCTCCAGCAGACTGCAGCAATATCATGTTCACTGTCTGTTCTTTAATCTCTCCAAATTTAGTGGCTCCTTCCTAGTCACCCAGAAACACTCTTAGGTCTAACCGATCCTTAGCAAACCATTACTTGAGGCTGTCATCCAAGCAGCTGTTTCTGGTGTGTCTCTTCCTCTTCTCAGCAAAACCCCATGAGCCTTGATTCTTACGTTCCCTCTCCTCTCCTTCTCTTCCCATACCTGCAACTGGGCTGTGGGCTTCAGCACTCTAGTGAGACTTTTGCCTCCAAAGTCCCTGATATTTTAAGGGCCATTTGAATGGCCTCCTCTACCAGACGTCCACAGGAGTTTGACAGTATTGATCACCTTCTGTTCCCAGTGACTATCCCCTTGTTTCTTCTCTTCTCTTTCTCCTGTCTGCCTGCGCCTTGTTGGTCGGCCTGGCTGGACCTTCACCCATGCCATACCCATTAACTCCAAGTCTTCCCAAAGGCTCTGTCATTTTTCTCCATGCTCTACCTCACTTAGTAATCTCCTAAACTCCTACTGTTTTCTCTATGCACATGGCTCCCTGATTGGTCATCTCCCTCCTGACCTTCATTTGCACATCCCCAATTGCCTCCTGGACATTTCATTTCAGTGCCTAATCAGAGTCTCAGATTCAACATGTAGGATGTAGAACTTCTTGTCTTTCCCTCGGGGCCCAGCCCACTTCCATATTACAGTACAGGGGACCAGCGGGCTTCCAGTCATCCTTGTATCTCTAACATTAAAATGGATTTTAATTCTGTTTTTAAGACTTAAGTCAAGCTGGTCTGGGTTTAATGCTATCTGAAGCCATCGGGTGAGTCCAAACTCCTCACTGTTGTGATTTCACCCTCCCCCACATTCCAGAGAAACTTGCCCAAAAGCCCAGGATTTTTTTTTTGTAATTACCTCTATCTTTTCTATTATAGTAATTTATACCTAAAGGGCCTTGGGTCAGGAAGACCTGAGTTCAAATCCAGCCTCAGACACTTGCTAGTTGTGTGGCCCTAAGTCACTTGACCCTGATTGCCTCCATTTCCTCATTTGTAAAATGATCTGGAGAAAGAAATAGCAAACGCCTTCAGTATCTTTGTCAAGAAAACCCCAAAAGGGGTCACAAAGAGTCAGACCTGACTGGATAACAACAAACATTTGTATCCTGATGTTGTCCACCTTTGTAACCTCAAGAGGAGCCCACTTAACTCATATGCAAGTTCCTTTGTAACCTCACACACTATTTCCTCAACCCAAACTCTAGTTGATTCAAGCAAAGCTGCCGTACACTATTCCTACAGTCGGACACCTAATCCTGTTTTCCAAGGACTATTCCCATCCTCTCACATGGAAGGAGCTAAAGCGACTCTCAGCCTAGCTCCTCATTAGAATGTCTACCAATCCATATCATCTTACCTTTGCCTTGTTGGTGTTTATCCTTCATTCTTTTTTGGGGGGGGGCGGGGCAATGGGGGTTAAGTGACTTGCCCAGGGTCACAGAGCTAGTAAGTGTCAAGTGTCTGAGGCTGGATTTGAACTCAGGTCCTCCTAAATCCAGGGCCAGTGCTTTATCCACTGCACCACCTAGCTGCCCCCTGTCCTTCATTCTTTTTTTTTTTTTTAGTGAGGCAATTGGGGTTAAGTGACTTGCCAAGGGTCACACAGCTAGTAAGTGTTAAGTGTCTGAGGTCGGATTTGAACTCAGGTCCTCCCGACTCCAGGGCTGGTGCTCTATCCACTGCGCCACCTAGCTGCCCCTGTCCTTCATTCTTGAAGAGGACCATGACATCTGTGTGATGTCCTGACTTGCACTGAACTAGACTTAAGAGAACGAGGGCTTAGCAAAGTCACCAGCCTCACTCTCTCCTCCAGAACCATCTGGTTCCAGTGACATGACCTATATATCAGGACAATTGGAGATGGACCCCGATGTTTAAGGCAACTGGGGTTAAATAACTTGCCCAAGGTCACACAGTTAGTAAGTATCAGGTCAAATTTGAATTCAGGTCCTTCCAACTTCAAGGCCAATACTCTATCCATTGCGCCACATAGCTGTCCTTAAATGATATACTGTTAAGCCAATCAGAACCAAAAGGGAGCCACTGGTGGTTATTGAGTTCAGGGTGACATAGGTGAGACTTATGCTTTAGGAAAATCACCTTGGCAGTTGACTGGAGGGTGCATTGGAATGGGAAGTTTTGAAGCAGGGAGATAAACCTCAGACCAATGGCAACAGTCAAGACGTGTTGATGGGATTCCGTAATCGAGGTGGCAGCTATGTCATGGAGGAGAGGGTGTTATGATGGTAAGGGTAACAAGATTTGGAGATTGATTGCCTACATGGAGAGAGTATGAGTGAGAGTGAGGAGTTAAAAGGCAAGAGAAATGGGTTGGAAATGTTGCATTTGAAAATTAAGGTAAACTGAGAGATAATGTTCTTAGAATAATGAATTTATTAATTAGGCCTCTTCCCCACCTGCCTTCTTTCCCCTTCCTCCTCTGGATCCCTTTATAATGGAGCTTCACCAACCCTCCTGAAGTACATTCAAGGACTCCTGCTCTCCCCTGTCACATGGTACTCCACCTACTGATTCCTTTAATTCCTGGAATCATCACCCTGCTCACTTCCTCCTCTTTGTGCCCCTACTTTCCTTTCAGATTCAGTTCCAGGGGCAGCTAGGTGGAGCAGTGGATAAAGCACTGGCCCTGGATTCAGGAGGACCTGAGTTCAAATCCGGCCTCAGACACTTGACACTCACTAGCTGTGTGACCCTGGGGAAGTCACTTAACTCCCATTGCCCCGCAGCAAAAAGCAGAAAGCAAAAAAAAAAAAAAAGAAAGAAAAGAAAAGAAAAGGAAAAAAAGACTCAGTTTCAAACCCATTTGCTGCAGAGGCCATTTCCCCATCCTAGTACCCTGCCCCCAGCAGTCAAGTCAATCAAGTGAATAAGACCGATTAAGTACCTATCATGTGCCAGGCTAAGTGATGAACTTAGAAAGGTAAAAGATAGTTCTGCCCTCAAGGAGGTCACAGTCTAAAGGGAAAGACATGAAAATAACCTATATATAAGATGTAGTACATATGGGCCACTAGGTGGCACAGTAGATACAGCACTAGCCCTGGAGTAAGGAAGACTCATCTTCCCGAATTCAAATCTAGCCTCAGACACTTACTAGCTGGGTGACTCTGAGCAGATCACTTTACCCTGTTTGCCTCAGTTACTACACTTGTAAAAGGAGCTGGAGAAGGAAATGGCAAAGCACTCTAACATCTCTGCCAAGAAAACCCAAAATGGGGTCATAGAGAGCTGGACATGACAGAAGAACAACAACACACAACTGCACAATACATACAAGATAAATTAGAGAGAATCTCCGAGCAAAGGCACTAAGATTAAGGAGGATTGAGAAAAGCTTCTTGTAGAAGGCAAGTCTTTAGTTAAGACTGGAAGGAAGCCAGAGAACCCAAAAGTGAGGAGGGAGAGAGTTCCAAGCAAGGAATGAGATGGGAGTATAGTTTGTAAGGAACAGAAAGGAGGCTGTCATTGGATGGTAGTATTGAGAAACATCTAAACATTGTAGTTTCTATTTCAGAGTTTCATTGCTCTAGTATCCAATTTTAAATCTCACAGTATACGGGCAGAGGGAGGGTAACCTGTAGAAAGACTAGAAAGTTATGAAGACCAAAAAAGATTTCATATTTAAACCTGGAAGTGAAAGATTGAAGGGGTTGAGGGTGGGCATGGAGTGACATGGTCAGACATGAACTTTTTGTTTTTTTTAAGTGAGGCAATTGGGGTTAAGTGACTTGCCCAGGGTCACACAGCTAGTAAGTATTAAGTGTCTGAGGCCGGATTTGAACTCAGGTACTCCTGACTCCAGGGCTGGTGCTTTATCCACTGTGCCACCTAGCTGCCCCCAGACATGAACTTTGGACTGATGGCTAAGTGGAGAATGGATTGATGTGGGGAGAGGTTTGTGGCAGGGGGATGAACCATCAGGCTACAGCAACAGTCCAAAAATGAGACAATGAGGGCAGCAGGGTCAGAGGGGAGAAGGAGGATCATTTAGCAAAAATGTTAGAAAGGTAGAAATGGCATCAACAATTTATTGGATAGGGGGTGTGCGACAGTGAGGATTCAAGCTCTCTCCTGGCTCTGATGTTCTGGGATTTAAGGCTTCTCCCAAGATTGACACTGGACATACTAAGTTCCCTCCAGGCTCCTGTTCAATTTTAGACAAGTAGAAGACACTTATCATTCTGATCCTCTGTTTCTCAGGTGATAGCTTGTCAGAGGGGTCCTCCTACCTGCAAAGGCATTTCCCAGACCTCCCAAATCCAAAGGAGTTGGTGCTGACCCAAGGCCTGCACTCTCTTCTGTGTTATTAGGCTTGGGAGCCAGGGAGAAAAGAGACTCTTGGTTGCTCTCTACCTCCACTGTCCAATTTTACAACAAAGGTAACATCTAAAGTGGATTTTCCCATAGGAGGCATGGACACCTGAGTTTCATATGTCTCTGCTAGACAAGAGGTTAGAGACTTAGGTGTATACATGTGCCTTCAGGAAAAAACCCTCTCATTTTACAGATAGGGAACAGGGTTCTTGTAAGGATGTGATAAAGTAATAATTGTAAAGCACTCGGGCATATAATATGTACTATAATTATTATTCTAGCTCTAAGTGTAGAAGCCAGTGGGAGAGAGAATTCATCCAACAGTGTGTGCACACACATACACATGCCTTTTAATTATGTCTATATTTTGGATATCAAACCATTATTAGAGAAATCTGATAAAGACTTTCCCCCTATTCTGTTTTCCTTCTTATCCTAGGTACATTAATTAAGTTTCTGCAGAAGGTTTTTGGTTTCATGTAATCAAAGTTATCTATTTTATCTTTTGTAATTGCCCTCATTCCTTGTTTGGTTAAGAATACAAGCCCTGCAGAATTTTAATGTGCAGTGCCAAGATGGCAGAGTGAGGAAGGAACCCTCTGAAACCCTCCCAACAACTAGAAAACTGTCTCACAATTACCCCAGGAGCAGGGAAGCAGCTCACCAGCCTGGCAAGAAAGGCCTATCTCACTGCAGTGGGAGATGAACAAGGTTGAGAGCAACAGCAACAGTAGGCAGCCTCACAGCAGGGAGCCTACAGCAGGGCTCTAAATCTGAAGCAATCCACCAGCCATGCCCTTCCCTCCAGTAATGCTGGTGCATTGCAGCCCCTAGGCAAGTGAATAGTCTGAGCTACATAGAAAGGCCCCAGCCCAGTGACCCCATGCCCAGCAACCACACCCCCAGCACAAGTCACCCTAGAGAGGCCCTGATCCCACTGCTGACCAGTACTGAAGCCCCACCCCAAGCTGGCCAACAGTGAGATCTGCCTTGGAGCCAATCAGCGGAGGAAGTTTCCATAGCAACCTAGGTACAGGGCCCCAACCCTCAGGCAGATTTGCAACAAAATTGCTCCTCTAGGGGCTATGAGCAAAGAGGCCCTGTGGCTATAGCAACCCAGCAGCAGGGCTTGACCCCTGGGCCTGCCTACAGAAATTCTCTGTTACTGTAGCAACCCAGCAGGAGGCCCCATCCTTCGAGTGGGCCAGGGGAGGCCAACAGGGAGGATCCACTCCCCAGTACAAGCTAGAAGCAAAACTTACCTACAGAAAAAGCAAGCAGCTAATCTCTGAAACCCAGTGAAAGCCAGGAGTAAAACCGAGAGCCCCAGCATAAAAACGTGAGACGCTTCAAGAGTAGAACCCAATACTCACATAAAAATACCAAGTCACCAAAAAAAAAAAAAAATTGGGAAAAGAAATGAGAGTAATGCAAGAGAATCATGAAAAAAGAGTCAATAGCATGAGAAAAGATATACAAAAATTTACCGAAGAAAATAACTCCCTAAAAAACAGAATTAGCCAAATGGGAAAGGAAGCACAAAAGCTCACTAAAGAAAATAATTCCTTAAAAATTAGAATTGAACAGTAGAAACTAATGACTCTATGAGACATCAAGATACAATAAGGCAAAAAAAAAAAAAAAAAGGCAGCTAGGTAGCACAGCGGATAAAGCATCAGCCTTGGATTCAGGAGGACCTGAATTAAAATTCAACCTCAGACACTTGACACTAGCTGTTTGACCTTGAGCAAGTCACTTAACCCTCATTGTCCAGCAAACAAAAACAAAAACAACAAAAAAAGAAGAAAATGTGAATTTTCTCACTAAAAAGACAAATGAGCTAGAAAGTAAATCCAGGAGAAACAATATAAAAAATTATTGAACTACCTGAATGACATGATTTTTTAAAAAAGCCTGGACAACATCTTTCAAGAAACTGCCAAAGAAAACTGCCCTGATATGTTGAAACCAGAAGGCAAAATAGAAATTGAAAGAATCCACCAATCACCACCTGAAAGAGATCCCAAAATGAAAACTCCCAGGAACATCATAGCCAAATTTTAGAGCTCACAGATCAAGAAGTATTGCAAGCAGACAAAAAGAAACAATTCAAGTACAGTTAAGATTACACAAGATTTCACTGTTCCCACATTAAAGAACCAGAGAACTTAGAATATTGCATACCAGAAGGCAAAGGAGTTAGGTTTAACACCAAGAATCACTTACCCAGGAAAATGGAATATAATCTTTTAGGAGAAACAATGGACATTAAACAAAACAGAGGACTTTTAAGCATTTCTAATTAAAAGACCAGAGCTGAATAAAAAAACTGACCTCAAATACAAGACACTGGGGAAACATAAAAAGGTAAAAAAGAAAGAAAAAAGAAAAAACATAAGAAATTCAATAAAGTTAAACTGTTTATATAGCTTTATGGATAAATAATATTTGTAGGTCTTAACTTTATTACTTCTTTTTTTTTTTTTTTTGCGGGGCAATTGGGGTTAAGTGACTTGCCCAGGGTCACACAGCTAGTAAGTGTTAAGTGTCTGAGGCCGTATTTGAACTCAGGTACTTCTGAATCCAGGGCCGGTGCTCTATCCACTGCGCCATCTAGCTGCCCCTAACTTTATTACTTCTAAGAGCAATTAGAAGGAATTTATGTAGACAGAGGGTGTGGATATAAGGTGACATTCATGGAATGAAACCCCCCAAAAAAAACAAAATTAAGGGGTAAGAAAGATTGCACTGGAAGGACGGGGGAGACTGAATGAGGTAAATTATCCCACATAAAAGAGGCACAAAAGAGCTATTAAAATAGATAGAAAGATGGTAGGGTGGCAGGCAAAGCTTAAAATTGACTCAAAGAAGGAATAACATATACAACTCAGTTGGATATAGAAATCTATCTTACCCTATAAAGAAGTAAAAAAAGGGACAGGTATAATAGATGGGACTGATAAAGGGGAAAGTATATTGGGGAAGATAGTGATCAGAAGTAAAATATTTGTGAGGAGGGCAAAGGGTGGGGGATAAGAGGAGGGGAGATAAAAAAAGGTAAAAATGGCATCTAAGAAAATAGTTATGGGTGGCTAGGTGGCACAGTGGATAAAGCATCAGCCCTAGATTCAGGAGTACCTGAGTTCAAATCCGGCCTCAGACACTTAACACTTACTAACTGTGTGACCCTGGGAAGTCACTTAACCACCACTGCTCCTCAAAAAAAAACCCCCAAAAACCCCAAACAAACAAAACAAACAAAAAACAAAACAACAACAAAAAAAGAAAATAGTCATAACTATAAACATGAATGGGATGAACTCACCCACTAAATGGAAGCAAATAGCAGAATCATTAAAAAGCAAAATCTGACACTATGTTGTTTACAAGAAACACATTTGAAACTGAGAGATACAAACAGGGTAAAGCTAAAGGACGGGAACAGAATGTATCATGCTTCAGCTGAAGCAGGGGTAGCAATCTTGATTTCAGACAAAGCAAAAGCAAAAGTAGTTCTAATTTTAAAAAGATATATTCTGCTGAAAGGTGCCATAGACCTCTTTTAATTTATAAACTTGCCAGAAAAGAGCTTGTTACAAGGAATGGTTTTGCTGAGGATTTATAAGGCTGCTTATATAGAAGTAATTTCTAATGATTGATTTTTACACCAAGATAAAGTTTAAACCTGAAAAGAAGGAAGGAAAAGCCAAGCAACATATGTGTGTATCCTGGTAAATCTTTTTTGCTCATTGCAATTTCATGAGAATAGAGATTTGTTATTTAAGATAAAATATTTTGGGACAGTAATTTATAATATTGTTTTGAGTTTTGAATTCAGGTATAATTGTTTGGATGGTTAAGCCAGTAATTCAAGTACTGGAGAGAATGCCAGAAATCAATGCCACAAGAGGGAATGCGCTGCTTACAGGTGGAGGTATCTGGGAAAAAGCCTAGAAGACAACTTTGGACTCAATCTGAGGTAGGCTCCTTTTGGCTCATTGAGTTCCTACTGATCAGGAAATGTTTCCCCACCTGGCTATCCCTGAATTTGGCTAGTAGTGTATGACTGGTGGTCATTTGTAACTTTTACCTGAACTCAAACAGAGCTGAGGATGTTTTATCCTGGTCTTATAATCATGTCCCTGCTTTTTCTTTTATAGCAGATTTCTATAATCAGAGCAAGCAGTCAGTCGAAGAAATGAGCACAGTACAAGTATGTAAAATCTTATTGTTTTCAGTTTAAATGTGTGGTCACTTGATATGCCAAACAACAAGGTATATTAATATTCAGGATTGTCATCTGCCTGTTAATGTTTATATGGCATTATGATAAGGTTAAATTAACTGGGTATCTTTTTGGTTTAGAAGAAAGTGAAATTCCTCCCCATTTACATGAGAGCGAGGATGGTAACTAGGAAACAGTTATGCATTTCAGGTTTTATCATAAATCTGCCCAGTCAGATCTCTGTTATGTACTGCCAAGGGCACCAAGCTACCAACTACATAGTACAAGGGAATCACAGAGTAGACCTTGCTACTAGATTAGTTGCCAGGTCCATTCACCTGTCCACCTTAGCCCTGGTCCCCTTGCACCCTACTGTGCCCCAAAGGTATTTTCCCTTCCTATATCTTTTGGGGGGGGGAGGGCAATGAGGATTAAGTGACTTGCCCAGGGTCACACAGCTAGTAAGTGTCAAGTGTCTGAGGCCAGATTTGAACTCAGGTCCTCCTGAATCCAGGGCTGGTGCTTTATCCACTGCATCACCTAACTGCCCCTCCCCTTCCTATATCGAGGAGGAGATTATAAATCTTTAGTGTTAACTACCACTTGCTTAAGCCCATATGTTATCTTGGGCTATTTGGATTACAGAGTAAGAATACTACTGCCTCTTCTCATATTAAAGTTAGATGAGGAACCTGAGATAATTTTCTTTGGTGGGTCTGGCAAACTGATGCCCTCACTATTCCTTTTGTTGGGTATCTTGAACATGAAGCTATGCTTACAAATTTAACTTTGGTAATAGAACAAGTTTCTAATTCTACTGCATTAGGGTTACAAGAATTGGAAGAGTGCTTGAACTCTTTGGCAAATGTGGTCCTGGACTGAGACAGAGTCTATTCAAAATTCCCCCTCCCCCTTCCCCCCGCCGTGAGGCCATGAGGGTTAAGTGACTTGCCCAGGGTCACACAGCTGGTAAGTGTCAAGTGTCTGAAGCCAGATTTGAACTCGGGTCTTCCTGAATCCAGGGCCAGTGCTTTATCCATTGCGCCACTTAGCTGCCCCGACGGAGTCTATATATATAGTTCAGAACACCTCCTGAAGGTTGAGTTCCAGTACAGAGATTACCTGGATGGCTGAAACTATTCACAACTGCTTGCTTCGTCCAGTTTTTCATGGAACTCTTAGATTTATTCTGTATTAGGGTCCCTATTGTCCCTTGATCTGTTTGTTAACCATTCATGTTTTGTGTTGTGGTCCCTTTATTTGTAATATTATCACTTCATTTGTGTCATCTGGAATAGCCCCTATACAACTGTTAGGGTATGCCAGGAAAGCCTTTTACTCCAGCCCCTAGATCTTCCTCCATTCATATAGCCCCTGTGGATCTCTACTTTGCCCCCACTCAGCAGGAAGCAATAACAGAAGAGATGATCTTTCTCCTTTTTCCCGGGGTATATGAAAAGGGGAGAATGATGTAGGAGGCAAAAAGGAGTTAATAGAAAAACCTAAGGTCCAAGCTCTAATTCAGATATGAGCTCTAAAAGGGATTCAGATCTCAGTTAATGGATAATTTACAAGTCAGGATGCTAGGTTCTCATACTCACAGTAATCAGAACCTATAATGGGAACAGAGGGAGGGTGGCCATGAAGACCTTAAATAAAATGACAGTCTATAGAAATTCAGACTAGAAATAAATGATAAATGAAGATATTTTGAAACTAGCCATGGGAATCATAAAGAGACATGCGTAGAAAAGGCCAAATTTGTCCCCAGATTCACCTGATGACGTGTAAACCCCCAAAACACACCTCCACTGAAAAAGGTACCCACCTTGGGGGATGGCTTAGGACCCCAGGAACTCCAAAGTAGGATAAGCCCTCCCCTGTACCTCCCAAAGGTGGAGATTATTATAATGAGGACAGGCCCTCCCCTGTACTTCCCCAAGTTGGAGATTATTATAATGAGACTGATAATCAATTTATCTGTACTATAAATATAACTGTCTTTTCTTTCACTATTTGAGAGATACCTTTCCACTTTTCTGGTTCTCTCCCTGTGGTCCCCCACAGTATTGCAATAAAACTTGGGAAACTGAGTCACTGAGTCTTGTAATTCTTTTGGGATGACTCACAATCAGTTTGACCCTAATTCCATCCCACATCACTATGAAGGCAGGAGAGGAAGACTGAAGAGAAGAGTGTCGTGGAGGTCAGTAGACAACAGCCAACAAGAGCCTGATTGTGTGGTCGAAATGGACAGAGTGACCTCAAAGAAGGAGAGGATGCTAAGGGATGGTGGTAGAAAGAGAAAATGGAAATGGCCAGGGAGGAAGGAGTATTCCAACTCCACCTCCTCAATCAGTGAGTGAGGGGAATGAGTGAAAAGGCAGCAAGGGCTTGAAAGGTTGACCAGAGAGACTGTGCCATCAGGAGGGAGGCTAGTAGATGGAAGGATTGGAAAAAAAAAAGATTTAGAAGAAAGCAAGTGCATTGCCTACAGGGAGGGCACCCCAGCGAGGGCAGTGAAAAGAATGGGTAACTGTAGAAGAGGAAATTCTGGTGGAGGGCAGGGGGGGGGAGGGGCCTATGGGAGGTTGGGCTAAGAGTAAGGTGAATAAGGAATCTGGCCATCGGAGACAGGAAACCAGGTTTGAATGACAGCTACAGGTTTCAAATCATAGGAATGGGGAAGGCATGACCAGAGAAGAGTCTGGGATGTGCTCAGGTTGATTTCCATGGTCCAGGGTGGATGGAGTTCCCACAGGGCTTAACAAAGTTCAAGCTAGAGGACAAATGCTGACGGAAAGAAGCTAAAGGAATTCTGTTATTCTTCCTCTAGGACAAGAAATCAGCCTGGAGAATTGATGGAATGGCTCTTCTCTCTCCTGGAAGGGAGGAGTCTGGTGATGGACAGAAAATAGAATGCTCTTTCGCCTCTTTCCCTGGGAGAAGAGACTGAACACTAGAAAACTGGACTGAAAACCTGAGAGATTCCTTTTTGTGATTGAATTAACTTGCATTGGGGTCTAATTTGAGGCAAGGGTGGGAGCTCCCTGAGGGAATGCAGGAGGATCAAATCTCAGTGTGATGAATGTAGGAATCAGTTATGGGCCACCCAGAGATTGACTGATGGAAAACTATGAACACTTTTCAGTTTCTTACATCATTAGCAAGTGTTTGTCACATATTTACCTGAGCTGAGGGACACCCCAATGACCTCAGCAGGTAATTATCAGCCGTATTCCAGCTTTGGGACACACACACACACACACACACAAAGATTCACAGTAGAAGGTGTTCATGAGTTGGCCATGGAAGAACCAACCAGAATGTGGAATCAGGCTTGGTTACAAGCAGCTGCAAGGAGAAGCTACAGGGGGGCACACAAGAATGGTTGTGCCCAGAAAGGCCCAGATTATCAGCAGGTCAGAAAGGCAGCAATGCTAAAGTCACAGCCCTTGCACATCTGTTAAAAAAAAGACAGAGAACTCTAGGGATTTCTATATAGTCGGTGTCTTAGGGAGACCTGGAATAATGGACCAGGGCCAGCAATGACTGGTACAATAATAGACAATGGGCTTCTACTGGAAATAATGGGGTGGGGGTGGGGGGATGTTATACAACATTCTGACTCCTTCTGTAATGTCTTGTCCTATAGCCTCTGAGTCAACCAAAGGTGGTGCTCCAAATTTAAGTTCATCTACCACTATGGGGAAGCTGGGTGGCAAAGTGGGTAGATTGCTGAGCTTGGAGTAAGAAAGACCTGGTTTTAGACACTTACTCGCCATGTGGCAAGTCACTGAAGCTGTTTGCCTCAGTTCCCAAGTATAAAATGGAGATGATAACAGCACCTAGCTCTCAGGGTTGTTGTAAGATAATATACGAGACAATAATTGTAAAGCACTTAGCACAGTGCCTGGCACAAAAGTAAGCACCATATAAATGTTAGTTTGTTGTTGTTATTATTTCTCTTAGATGTTATTTAATTGGCTTATTGCAGTTCTAATAACTGTGTTCCAATCAGTAGTCTATTTCCACCAATAGTTTTTGAACTTGGGTCATAAGCATTACGTTAAAAATGTTTTTATCACATCCATCATATTAAATGACAGCTCTACATAATTATCATACTCAAGTGTGTTGTTGTTCAGCTGTTTCAGTTGCGTCTGAACAGGGTTCGGTGACTTGCCCAGGGTGACACAGCTATTAAGTGCCTGAGGCCAAATTTGAACTCGGGTCTTCCTGACTCTAGGCCCCGTGCTCTCTCCAGACTGCGCATACTCAAGTATGGCTTCCCCCCAAATCAAACAATTCACTATCCTTCCTCTTTGTCCTTTGGGGGTTTCAAGGCTAAGTTCTCTTCCATTGGTTAGAGAACTGATACTTCTTCCAAGGGTCAAATCATACCTTGAAACTGAAGTAATGATTCATTCTCTTTTTTGGAGGGAAAACTGCTCGTCCTCTTCTGGGAAGTCCTTCAATAATTCTATCCATAACTTCCTCCTCCTCCTGCTTGTCATGACTCCATCCATGTAATGCTGAGTAGGGCAAAGACCAATGTCTATTTGATCTAGAACTCTATTTCTGGAGCCATTGGAACCACAAAGAAATTATTAATTTAGTCAATAACTTCAAAGTGAGATCCGTCATTTCCTTTAATTTACAGAACATTTTTGAAGTATCAGGAAGGGCTCCTTTAAGTCTCAGTATTAAATTTCCTATAGTCCATTGTAAATATAAATTCTTTACGAGCCTTTTTCATTGAACATGTCAGAAAATCGTAAGAGCTGTTTTCCTAATTCTATATTCCTGTTCTAAATCTTTCAATATTGTTGTAAATTTCCTTATCTCTTCTTTTGATTCTATTCTAAGGGGTCTTTACTATTTACAACTCTGGGATGGATTAAATGACAATAGCCCATAGAACTTTTCCCACCAATAGTTCAACATTAAGTTTTGCCTTCTGCTTTAGGCAGAATTTTATACTCAATATGTCCATTCTATGTATTGGTTTTTTCCTGAGGCTGGGATAGCAAGTATATAATGCAATGTATGATTTTAAATTATGTCTATCCAAGATCACAGAAGAAAATGGGTCTGGTTGGACACTTTTAAAAGTATTTTTCAATCCTTGAAAATAATAACCTAAGATTAGTGTAAGATAATGCCTCTCTGGGCCTCCCTTTCACAGAGAAAACCAACCCAAGAATCTAGAGAAATGCAGGCAGGGTATTAACGGGCAATACAGGGGCTCCTCAGAGATGAGGCAATAGGGTTCAAGATTCAGTAGTTTCTCCAGAAGTAAGAAGAGCTGCCAGTAAAGTTGTTGACCTCACCCTGGTCTTGGAGGTGTGGATGCCAAGAGACCTAGTCAACATCTTATAGATTTAGTGAGAAATATTAGTGGTCAGCCCTCAACATGGCCTGCTGTTTCCTCTATATCCTTACAGGATGCTTTGTATAATCTTCACATCTTGTAACAGAAGGTGTACATGTAAAACCAATTGACCATTAAATATACTCTCTGTACACTACTAACGTATGTGCTTATCAATGCATACAACTGAGCTTAGTGTATGCAATCATCTTTTCAACATTACAAATGTCAACCTTTCTAGGAACACTAGCAAGGAGATTTTTTTTTTTTTTTTGGTGAGGCAATTGGGGTTAAGTGACTTGCCCAGGGTCACACAGCTAGTAAGTGTTAAGTGTCTGAGGCCAGATTTGAACTCAGGTCCTCCCGACTCCAGGGCGGGTGCTCTATCCACTGCGCCACCTAGCTGCCCAGCAAGGAGATTTTGAAAGGTCCAGGACAAGGTGAATCATACAGCTGCCCAAAAGAAGATTTGCTCGCTGCCCAAAGAAGCATTCTAGCCAGTCTTTGTAAACCAGCACTGCGCTTGACTGAACACAGGGTGGCTCCAATCTGGGTGCTGGGCACATAGGAGGCAGTTCTGATGGTCACCCAGACCACACCTGGGACATCCAAAGAGTTTTTATGGTCTGGCTAAGAGTGTTTACAAGTTATATTTATAGGTTAGTAGTAATTATGGATGTTCAAATACCTAATGATGAAAGGAAACTATCAATCATAGCATCGTTGGCAAGGCTTTAATCGGTGGTTTACCAGAATTGGGGGTCACTCACATGTCAGTGGTAGTAGTTTACCAAATATGGGCTCTCCAGCCATGCTATTACCAAACTATACACAAATATTGATCTTATAACTTAAGAATTGTGCAGTCCTAAATTAGAAGTTAAAAAAAAAAATGGAATCACCCATTCCAAGTTAAAATACACTTTCCACAACAGTTAACAGTCCCATGCCATAAATTAAAAAGGACATAGCCCACACAGAATTTCAGAGTTCAATGTCAGGATTGTCCAGTCCAACCTCTCCCTAACCACGAATATCCCTAACAAAATTCTCAACTTGTCCAGCCTTTGCTTGAAGAAGCCTAGGGAGGGAGAATCCCTCGCTCCTGAGGCTTTCCCGGCAATTCTGGACAGTCAGGCATTACGCAATCTTTGGTTAGGCTTTTGGAAATGCCAGCTGACAGAGTGCTAAGCAATGAGGATACAAAGAAAGAAAAGAAAAAGTCCAGAATCATAAGGGATTCACCGTCTCATGGGGAGACTCTGAAGACAACAATGTATAAACAAGACATATATGGGACAAATTGGAGGAAATCAAAAGAAAGAAGGAACTAACTGGAAACAGCTCTAATTGTAAAGGAGGTTTTTTTGGTGTTCTGTTTTTGGAAGGAGGTTAGAGCTACCCTTTAGCAATTTCTCTAAAAGGCTGTTGCTTTTTTTCTATAAAGTGCCACTTTCCTGACTTAAGTGGAAGTCCTGAGAAGAAGGGGAAGGGTGTAGGAAGCTCTGCTTATACCAAACAGTCCTTAGAAGGAGGTTCAGTCTGCCTGGTAATGGTTTCTCTGAGAAGGCGCTTTCATCCTTTCCCTGGAAGTCAATGGTGAGGGAGGGGAAGAGGAGGGGATCCTGCAGCTGGAAAGCCAGCAGTCCTTCCCACTGAACCTGTTAAGTATGTTCCTATCCCCCAGCTACACTAGTAAATTACAAAGACGTACCTTTATCACCCCCACCCCTCGACGGAAACAGAAAGGAGTTCCCTATCACAAAGGGTTTGTACACTTTCATTCCAGAGAAATGTTTTCAGTATCAAAACAGATGTTTAAGCCCATACCCACCCTTTAATCAGACAGCAAACCCTGGTGGCCCCTCCACCTCTGAGCTCCATTCCTTAATAGCTGTGAAATACACCCACTGGAAGGAGACTAGCAGGGGAAGGGTTTGGCCTATGAGAGGCAAGATGGAAATGCAGGGGTCACAATGGTCACAGCCTGCTGGCCAGAGCTTCCCAAACCTGGAAGACAGGCACCCAAACAGTGATGGGACTCACTGTTAGAGAGAATTTACTTCTTATGAGCTATCTGCACTTGATCTAGACGCAGAACTCTGTGAGGGCATGGGCCTCAGCAAGCTCCTTTCTATGCACAAATGATTAGACAGAAAGCCTAAGCTTTCTGAGTTCCGACTCCTAGTAAGGGCTGGAGGGACCACCAGCAAACCCTCCTGGATCTGTCTCCTGAGAATTCTCTCACCTAATGGTTTTTGCTATTCCACTACCTCTCCTCCCTCTGGGCCCAGGTCTAGTCCTCTGTGCCTATTGACTAAGTCCCCCATCTCATGGCTAGAGAGCTGCTGAGAGAACTCACAAGACTGAAGAGATGAGGCCACAACTGCTTTCAAAGGGAACGAGTTCAAGGCGTCTGTCTCTTCAGGACCTGCAATTCCCAAATGAGAGTCAACAAATCAACAAACATTTTCTGTGTGAGCATATAGCTTGTTCAATATCGATCAAATATTAACTAAGTGCTTACTACATGCCAAGCACTGTGCTAAGTGCTGGGAATACAAAAAGAAGAAAAAGTCAGTTCTTGTCCTCTGGGAAGAGAACAAGCAAACAAATATATAGGAAGCAAGCTATGTATAGGATAAATAGGAAATATGTAACTTGCAAATAGTTTCCTTGTCTAGGTTTCCGTCCGGATAGTCTTCTGTTCCTATTTGTGCTTTAAAAATGCTTCAAGAGACTCCCTATGCCAAGATGACCAAGTGAGGAAGCAACCCACTGGGGCTCTTTCAAATTTCCCCTACAGACCAACATAAAATTGCCTCTGAATCATTCCAGGATCAGGGAAGCAGCCTACCAGCCCGGCAGGAAAGGTCTGTCTTACCTGGGTGAGAGGGAAGTGAGGTCCAGCAGCAGCAGCTTCTGGGCTCACAGAAAGGGGGCCTGAAGCAGGACGCTGAGCCTGGGGCAATCAACCAGTAAGGCTCCGCCCACCTGCAAACCAGCAGCTCCCTGGGCAGGTGAGCAGTCTGGGCAGCATAGTGAGGACCTCCACTAGGTACCCAAAGCTAGCACAGACCACCAGGGAGGCTCTGACCCCACTGCCGATCAGTAGCAAAGCCCCGCCCAAGACTGGTCAACAGCAAGTTTCCACCCCTGAGACCTCCTAGCAGAGAGACTGTTTTTAGGGCAAACCAGCAATGGGGGACTGCAACCCTCAGCCGACTGCAACAAAATTACCTTTCCAGGGCCTGATAGCTGACTGACTGGTTACCATAGCAACCCAGCAGCAGGGACCTCCCCAACACACACACACACACACACACACACACACACACACACACACACACACAGAGTTGGGCTGGTTGGAAACAAAATCATTCCTCCAGGGCCTGCTAACAGAGAGGCCCAGCTAACATAGCGGCCCAGCCGCCCCTCCAGGGCCAGCCACCAGAAAGACTGTTAACTTTAGCAACCCAGCAAAAGCAAGTAGCTAAGCCCTGAAGCCCAGTGAAAACGACCAGTAAGACCCAGAGCCTCAGCACAAAAAGTTGGCACAGTTTAGGAATATAGCTCAACTCGAATAAAAACATCAAGGCACAAAAAAAAAGCAAAAAATTGAGCAAAAAAAAAAACACAACAAAAATGCTTCAAAAGAATCAATCCTCTCTTCTATCTCCCTTCACTCTCTGTCTCTCTCTGTGCTTACTATGCAAAGAACCTATAAATGAGAAACTTACTCTTCCTAGAAGCAATCTTTTTCCTCTCTCTGCTCTGTTACCCCATATAAACCATGTCCGAAGTTCTCATAGCACATATGGACTGTTTTAATTCGTTTTCAAGTTGACAAGGGAATGGGAACAGTGTGGACAAAGGTATGGAGGGTGGAGATGCAAACCAAATTCCTGGAACAAAGGGCAGCCCCTTTGAAATTGAATGTAGCATACATGAAAGGGAATGTTGTAAACCACAGCTGGAAAGAGAGTCTGGAACAAGTTTGCAAAGAGCCTTGGTATGAGGCTTAATCTTCTATGGTTACAGATCTGCTGCTGCCTTACTATTTATTCCTAGACCTGTTCATCACCCTTGATCCTGAATGCCAGTTTCTCCACCTCTCAGCACTTTTGAGGCCATCAGCCATACCTTGGCCATACTTATCTTTCCTTCTACAATGAACAAGATGACTTCTACACCATGCTCTAGTCTAGAATCCCTTGGCCTTGTTCCTATCAGCACATATATTTACTCTCTCTCTCTGAGCAAGACACTCTATCAAACTCATTCAATTCCTCATCTATAAACTAGGGATCACATGGCCCTACAGAACCTTCATCACAGGGCTGTTATGACCAAAAGATGAAAAACACTTGGCAGAAATTAAAGCCCCATTAATATGTCAAATATTGGAGGGTTTTTAAATCCTAATTAACTCAGAACAATAGATCAAACGTGCAAAGAAACCAAGATTCTTGGCCAATACTATAATTTTGCATATGAGCAAGTTTAGATAAGAGAGATCTGGTGACAGAAAAGTGTCACAAAGATGTCTGCAGAGAAAACAAAAAGATTCTTGATCAGTATGTCATTTTGAATATGTCATTTGAAAACTTAAGCCAAGAGGAATCAAGCGGTTTATAAAAGGTCAAGAAAACAAGAAATAATCCAGCAATTTGGACCCACTTCTTTGGATTCCAAATCAAAAGGATTTGGGGGCATGTGATGCTGCCTTCTAGTCACATTAGGCTCCCTGGCCTTGAAGTCCTAATCTCAGATGATCTCCCCTGGACCCCATTCTCCTTTTGATATTTTCTCTTTTATCCATCTTTTGTGCTTTAAATATTTTATTACCAGTTACCAATCAGATGCCAGGCAGTGATGCTGGTCTAATCACCTGTTCTGAACGCCTCTTGGTCCAATCTTCCCACATTGGTCTTCCTCCCACTTCTTCAGATGCCTTTTCATTGATTGAGGTTCTCGAGTTCACATGCACTCAAGCCTGTGTGACTCTTTCTGCACACTACTTTCAGTTGCATTATCTCAGCCCCATTTCCCTTTCTCAAAGATCAGAAAACTGCAACATTCGGTTTTCTATTAATGTCTTTCTGCTGTGGAACCAAGGACTGATGGTGGCATTCTGAATGAAAATATTCCTAGAGAACAACCATCCTATCAAATAGAATGGCAGGCCTTGGATACTGTGTTTCTGGGATATGGGGGAAATGAATCTATGATAAGTTTGATGTTCAGCAGTGACAGACAAGATTCCCTACAGGTGGAAGCTGCAGCTGTTGTGGTGCCAGAAACAGGGAAGTGGGTGGGGGTGGGGGCAGGGCATCCCAGCACTGAAGGACCCCTAGTCACAAGGAGATTCCGGGGATTCCACCACTACTCAGTTCCAGGAGGCTACTCAATGGCAGGTAAGAACAGCAACAGTGGCAAGGGAGCAAGGACTCTCTCTGTGTAAGGAGAAAAGATTAAGTTCCACAACCCCAGCTGTGTGGCCCTGAGCCTAAGAGCAGAAAGGAGCTCCATTCTAACCTTCAGTCTAGCACATAAGCCTGCAGTGCAATAAACCCAGGTAGGAGATTATGACCAAGGAGAAAGCCAACAGTTCAATCACTCTGATCCCACAGAATATCCCGGCAGGCTAACTGAGACAGATTCCAGAAATAATTTATGGAAACTCAACCACACACAAGCTAACAAACCCAAACTAGATCACAAATTTGCAGGGGGACAGTGAACAGACCTTTCCCCTTATCACACTACTTTGGAAGCACTGAAAACTCACAGGTTCTCAGACTGGGTCATAAAAGCCGCAGAAAGCTATAAAAGATAGAAGATCAGGCCAAACACCACCTGTTGTTCTGAGGTTGGGGGTGGGGGGGTAGGCTTCATAGAATCCAACTCTAACATAAAATCCAAAATCAAGAAGTAGGCTGTAAAACTGAGCAAACAACCATAAAGAGGTAATATAATGACAGGGAAGCTCAAGACATAAAAACAGAAAACAATGACTTGAAAACAACTACAAGTAAAGCCTTAAACAAAAATAAAGATTAGATGTAAGTACAACCAGAATCCCTAGAAGAGTGAAATAGATTTTTCAAAAAGAAAAAAAAATTGTGTGTGTGTACATGTATATACATACATTAAATAAGACTAGTAGAGGGAAAATTGGGAAAAGAAATTAGACAATTAACATCTTAGGAGAAGAGATACAAAAAATACCAAAGAAAATAACCCCTTAAAAATTAGAACTGGGGCAGCTAGGTGGCGCAGTGGATAGAGCACTGGCCCTGGAGTCAGGAGTACCTGAGTTCAAATCCAGCTTCAGACACTTAACACTTACTAGCTGTGTGGCCCTGGGCAAGTCACTTAACCCCAATTGCCTCACTAAAAAAATTTTTTTAAAAAAATCAGAACTGACTAAATGGTAAGAGGTACAAGACCTCACTGAAGAAAATAACTACTTAAAAATTACAATTGGCCAATTGGAAGCTAATGATTCCACAAGACATCCAGAAACAATTTTTTAAAGTGAAGAAAGTGAAGAAAATGAAATATCTCATAGAAAAAAAAAACAGCTCACCTAGAAAACAGATCAAAAGAGATAATTTAAGAATCACTGGGCTACCTGAAAGCCTAATATAAAAAAGAGCTTAGATATTTTTTCAAGAAAACATAAAAGAAAACTGTCCATATATCTTAACGGACAAAACAGAAATTTAAAGAATTCACTAGACGCCTGCTGAAAGAGATCATAAAATGAAAACTCTCCAGAATATCATAGCCAAAGCCCAGAACTCCCAAGCCGAGGAGAAAATATTGAAAGCAGCCAGGAAGAAACCATTAAAATACTGTGGCGCCACAATAAGGATCACATAAGATATAGCAGCTACTACAATAAAGAGTGGAGGGCTTGGAATATGACATTCCAGAGGGCAAAGGAGAAAGGATTATAACCAAGGATAACCTACCCAGCAAAATTCAATACAATCCTATAAGAGAGAAAAATGGCCTTTAATGGAACAAAGGGTTTTCAAGCATTCCTAACTAAATAGAATATAATAGAGAGCTAATAAATAGAATATAATAAGAGCTAAATAGAAAATCTGACATTCAAACACAAGACTCAACAGAAACATAAAAAGGTAAACATGAACAAGAAATCACGATGAACTTACAAAGTTGAAACGACCCATATTTCAAATCTGGGGGACGAAAAAGGGGCAGAAGGTGAGACAAAGGACAGGAGGCAGGCTTTCCTTCTAAAATGCAGCAAACTTCTTTATTCCCCTGCCTAGCAGTCCTCTTATAGTAAAACAAAGCATGAGTTTGTGAGAACATTTTTGAATAACAAAACCATCCATCAAGTTATAAGTGACAGATATAGCATATCCCCAGGAATGGTTACAAGATATTGAGACCATCTGGCTTTTTGTTTATGATTAATTAATTAATTATTTATTTTTTGCGGGGCAATGAGGGTTAAGTGACTTGCCCTGGGTCACACAGCTAGTATGTGTCAAGTGTCTGAGACCGGATTTGAACTCAGGTCCTCCTGAATCTAGGGACGGTGCTTTATCCACTGCACCACATGGCTGCCCCTGGCTTCTTGTTTAACCTTGTGGCCCATTAGAACTTTTCCTCTTAGCATTTTCTTATGTCATCTTCTTTACTCCCTTGTCCCTGATTATTAGAACATTTAGGTTTGGCCTAATGCCTGGAACATTTTAACCATTCCTTCTCAAGCTTAAAGGTTTGGGCATAACCGTGGAGGGGAACTTCAGAAAAGGCCTCTGGCCCTTTGAGTTCTCTACACAAAGTTACACTGTTTACATTACTATATGGGAAGAAGATACATGTAACACAGAAGAACGTTACCATCAAGGGCAGTTAAAAACAATCTACTTGGAGAAGAGGGTATGGGTATGATTGTATCGTGTTCAGATTATCATAAAGAATAAAATTGTGAAGAGCAGAGATGACTTGGGACAGGAGGGAAGGAAGAAGAATGGGGGAAATTATCTCGAAAAAAAGG